>NC_086455.1:83268687-83563687 GCF_028390025.1 Pseudophryne corroboree
GGGAGGGCTATGAAAGTCTTCCACTGCGGCGCTTTCATACACATCTATGCCGGTGGCCGCAGCAGCTTTTGTTCCACCTGCGCCGCGGCTAGAGAGTGGGGACTGTTGATGGCGGAGGGGGCAGGCGGACTGGCAGCAGGACATAGGACGCTGCAGTAAAATGATTTTTTCCGCTATCTACAGCGCAGAAACTTGCTGCAGGTGCAGTGGCATAACCTCCAGCTGTATCTTCTTGGCAGGTACAATACCTTTTCTTTTTATGGTGTGAACCGATTTTTAGCTCTCCAAACTTCCACTGAAAGTAGAGGAAAAGGGATGCCAAATTTGTAGCGATTTTTGTGTGTAAATTGTTGGTGAGTATGTTGCTGCAGATGCAGTCAGACTATTTTGGGGTGTGGACCTGGAGCTGCAGCTCCATCAGGCCCATTGTTAATCCTGCTCTGGGAACACATAGCAGACAAAGGGCAAAGCCTACCATTGGATGTAACCTGTGTGGGAGGGCGTTTCTCACCCAATCAGCTGTGGACTGGGTGTGATAGACCTGCTGCTAACCCAATGAGAACTCCTAGCCACGCCCAGCATTATCGACACAGTCACAGAGTGACAGATCTGGGCTATTATATAGGAGATTTATATGGTGTCACAAGTGGCCCGCAGAACCTTACAGCGTACCTAACAGAGACAGTATGAACAGAACAAGAAAAAATAGGATTTTAATTACCTACCGGTAAATCCTTTTCTCGTAGTCCGTAGAGGATACTGGGGTTCCATTTAGTACCATGGGGTATAGATGGGTCCACTAGGAGCCATGGGCACTTTAAGAATTTGATAGTGTGGGCTGGCTCCTCCCTCTATGCCCCTCCTACCTGACTCAGTCTAGGAAACTGTGCCAGAGGAGACAGACATACTTTGAGAGAAGGATAGATAAAGATAATGGTGAGATTCCGAACCAGCACACACAAACAGAGGAAAGCTAAGCTAACCCAACTTTAAACAGGAACAGCAACAGCTGAACCAACAATACTTAGCCAAGTAACAGTGCAGGAAGAACGCCCAGTATCCTCTACGGCATAGGTTCTCAAACTCGGTCCTCAGGAGCCCACACAGTGCATGTTTTGCAGGTAACCCAGCAGGGGCACAGGTGTATTAATTACTCACTGACACATTTTAAAAGGCCCACAGGTGCAGCTTATTATTTCACTTATGATTCTGTGATGAGACCTGCAAAACATGCACTGTGTGGGCTCCTGAGGACCGAGTTTGAGAACCTATGCTCTACAGACTACAAAAAAAAGGATTTACCGGTAGGTAATTAAAATCCTATTTTCTCTTATGTCCTAGAGGATACTTGGGTTCCATTTAGTACCATGGGGATGTACCAATGCTCCCAAACCGGGTGGGAGAGTGCTGAGGTTCCTGCAGAACTGATTGGCCAAACTGAAGGTCCTCAGAAGCCAAAGTATCGAACTTGTAGAACTTAGCAAAAGTGTTCGAACCCAACCAAGTAGCTGCACGAAAGAGCTGTAAAAGCAGAGACACCCCGGGCAGCCGCACAGGAAGAACCCACCGACCTAGTAGAGTGGGCCTGTGCAGATTTTGGAACCGGCAAGGCTGCTGGATAGTGAGCCTGATCCAGCGTGCAATTGTCTGCTTTGAAGCAGGACACCCAATTTTATTGGGATCATATAGGATGAACAGCGAGTCGGATTTTCTGTGACAAGCTGTCCTCTTTACGTATACCTTCAAAGCCCTTACAACATCCAAAGACTTTGAAATAGTGGTTGATGTGAAATGCAGACACCACTTTCGGAAGAAATTGCTGACGAGTTCTGAGTTCAGCTCTGTCCTCATGGAAAATTAAATAGGGGCTCTTGTGAGACAAATCCCCCAGCTCCGATACACGTCTTGCAGAAGCCAAGGCTAACAGTGTGACGGTCTTCCATGTAAGATATTTTATGTCCACCTCCTGTAATGGTTCAAACCAGTCCGATTGGAGGAACTGCAGCACCAAATTGAGATCCCAAGGTGCCATTGGGAGGCACAAAAGGGAGTTTGGATGTGCAGAACACCTTTCAAAAACGTCTGGACCTCAGGGAGAGAAGCCAAGTGTTTCTGAAAGAAATTGGACAAGGCCGAAATTTGGACTTTTATGGAGCCCAGATGTAGGCCCACATTCACACCTGCCTGCAGAAAAAGCAGGAAACGTCCCAGGTGAAATTCCACCGCAGAATATTTTCTGCTCTCACACCAAGAGACGTATTTCTTCCAAATACGGTGGTAATGTTTAGACGTTACCACCTTCCTGGCTTGGATCATAGTCAGGATAACTTTGTTAGGGATCCCTCTTCTGGCTAGAATCAGCCGTTCAACTTCCATGCTGTCAAACGTAGCGCGGAAAGTCATGCTAGACAAACGGGCCCTGTTGCAGAAGATCCTCGCGAAGAGGTAGAGGGCACGGATCTTCGAGGAGCATCTCCAGAAGCTCCGCGTACCAGGCCCTTCTTGGCCAGTCCGGAGAAATGAGTATTGCTTGAACCTCTTCCCTTTATTTTTCTTCGGAGAATTCTTGGGATCAGAGGAAGTGGAGGAAACACGTACACCATCTGATAGACACATGGAGTCGTCAGAGCGTCTACCGCTACTGCCTATGGGTCTCTTGACCTGGAACAATACCGCTGGAGCTTCTTGTTGAGACGAGAGGCCATCATGTCGATTTGTGGATATCCCCACCGACGTGTCAAGCACCTGAACCCTTCCGGGTGAAGGCCCCACTCCCCCGGATGCAAGTCGTGTGTGCTGAGGAAATCTGCTACCCAGTTGTCTACATCATAAACATTATTTCTGCTATCACTTTGGTGAACACCCTCGGTGCCATGGAAAGACCAAATGGCAGGGCCTGGAACTGGTAGTGACAGTCCTGTAGTGCAAACCGTAGATAAGCCTGATGAGGCTGCCAGATCGGAATGTGAAAGTATGAATCCTTGATATCCAGAGACACTAGGAATTCCCATTCCTCCAGACCCGAGATCACCGCTCTCAGAGACTCCATCTTGAACTTGGAACACTCTTAAGAACGGGTTCAAGGACTTGAGGTTCAAAATTGGTCGTAACGAACCATCCGGCTTCGGTACTACAAACAAGTTGGAATAGTACCTCTTGTTGTGCAGGTGAGGTGGAATTAGAACAATGACTTGAGTCTGTACCAGTTTTTGGAGGGCATGCTGTAAAGTTATAGTAGCCTCTTGTGAAGCTGGTAAGCCTGATTTGAAGAATCTGTGAGGGGGAGCTCTTGGAACTCCAGTCTGTAGCCCTGGGAAATAAGACCTATTACCCAGGGATCCCAGCACGAACTTGAACAGATGTGACTGAAGAACTGTAGTCGGGCTCCCTCCTGACAGACCTCCAGGCCACGCGGCCCACCATAATGCTGAAGGCTTTGAGGAAGCAGACCCTGGGCTCTGTTCTTGAACACCTGCATTTGCTGGTTTGCGTGGTTTACCTCTTGCGCCGCTGGAGGACGTAGAAGCACCTCTGGATTTTCCCTTAAACTTGGCTGTCCGAAAGGACTGTAAATTTGAAGCTGAACAAGCTTTCCTGGCTGGGGGAGCTGCGGAAGGAAGATACGTAGACTTACCCACAGTAGCTTTCGAGAGCCATTTGTCCAGTTAGTCTCCAAACAAGGCTTCTCCTGTGAATGGTAGGCCTTCCACGCCTTTCCTGGAGTCCGCATCAGTAGTCCACTGACGTAGCCACAAGCCCCTGCTTGCTGACACAGCCAAAGCGGTAGTGCGTGCATTAAGCAAACCAATCTCTTTTATTGCTTCCACCATAAAGTTTGCAGTGTCCTGTATATGCTGCAGGAGTAAAACAACATTCCCCCCTAAAACAAGGAATCTAACCCCTCAATTAGGTTACCTGACCATTTAGCAATGGCTTTTGTGATCCACACACATGCAATAGTTGGTCTCTGGGCCACCCCAGCAGCTGTGTACAATGATTTGAGTGTAGTCTCAATTTTACGATCAGCCGCATCTTTTAGGGAGGCTGCACCAGGGACAGGCAATACAATTTTTCTTGACAGCCTAGAGACTCATGCGTCCACGATCGGTGGATTTCCCAATTTTTTCCTATCCTCCAGAGGAAAAGATGAGAGCAATCTTTTAGGGATTTGACATTTTTTATCATGATTAACCCACGGTTCAAACAGGGTATTCAATTCCTTTGACGCAGGAAAAGTGACTGAGGACTTCTTTTTTACATTAAAATAAGATTCCTCACACTCCTCTAACACTTTATCAGGAATTTGCAGAACATCTCTGATAGCCTCTATAAGAGCCTCTATTCCCTGTGATAGAGTAGCATCCCCCTCCTCCAAATCCACCTAACCCTTCTCCATGCCTGACCCGTTAGAGTCAGACTGCAAGATATGGGGCAGAGAACGTTTTTGTGGACAAATGGGAGGGGATTGAGACGCTGGTTTGGGGACTGAGTCTCTATTCATAAACTCATCCACAGTCTATCTTAAATATTGTGTCTCGTTCTCATTGCGAGATAGTTTTGTAGAAATATTTGAGATCATTCCCTTAATGGAATTAACCCATTCCGGTTCAGCCCCGCTATTCTGGGAAGGTGCACTGCCCTGAGTACCCAGTAGTGAGCCACCTGGTGAAGAGGAACACTCTGCTGTACAAGAAACACACTCTTTGCCTGACAATGTAAATGCAACAGCACACACACACACAAACACACACAAAGGAAAAAGATTAAGCACAGTTAACCCACAAAGAGCCCTTTAGTGAGACGCAGAGTTATTTGGAGCCAGACCCCACCGCGCCCTTATCGCTAATGCCAATCTTAGCCGGTTTGCAAACTAAGTTCCCTGATAGGGGACTTAGGGGGTAATTCTGAGTTGATCGCAGCAGGAACTTTGTCAGCAGTTGGGCAAAACCATGTGCACTGCAGGGGAGGCAGATATAACATGTGCAGAGAGAGATAGATTTGGGTGTGGTGAGTTAAATCTGCAATCTAAATTGCAGTGTAAAAATAAAGCAGCCAGTATTTACCCTGCACAGAAACAAAATAACCCACCCAAATCTAACTCTCTCTGCAAATGTTATATCTGCCCCCCCCCCCCCCCCCCCACGCAGTGCACATGGTTTTGCCCGACTGCCAAAAAATTTCCTGCTGTGATCAACTTGGAATTACCCCCCTAGTACACTAAGAAACGCTCCCTCCCTGCTATGACCCCCTGGTACCGCTGAGGTAATCTGGAGTCACACTGGAGGAGCTGTGCGTCCCTGTCAGTCAGCGTCTGTGTCCACTGCAGAGGGAAAATGGCACTGGTGAGCTGCTGGATCCTCTCATAGTGAAGCCCCGCCCCCTCAATGGCACGCGGCCTTCCCTCTTTTTTTTTTTACAGTGGCTGAGGTACTCTGTTGCTTAAAATGGAGAGAAAACCGTGTGGGTACTGTGCACAGTGTACTGAGATGCAGCTGTGTACTGTATCTGGAGATGCATTCCATCCCGGTTAGAAGCCGTGCATCTCCGTACCCTCATGCCGTTATAATGGCCGGCAACCTGCTAGTCAGGACACCGGCTTAGTACTCACGACTCTTCATTATTCTGGCTCTGTTAGGGGTGGCGGTGTGCTGCGGGAATGTACGCTCGCTGTGGTGGGGCTTGCGAATAGTTCCCTCAGGAGCTCAGTGTCCTGTCAGCGGAGAACGGGACCATTAACCCTTCAAGAGGTTGGGCTGTCCCCCCCCCCTAAATCCCACGAAGCAGACAGGCTGGTGCCAACCAGCCCTGCCTGAAAATAACAAACATATAAAATAAATGCAGAAAACTCTTCAGGAGCTTCCATAAGCGTGACCAGCTCCTCCGGGCACATTTTCAAAACTGAGTCTGGTAGGAGGGGCATAGAGAGGGGCCAGCCCACACTATCAAATTCTTAAAGTGCCAATGGCTCCTAGTGGACCCGTCTATAGTATGGTACTAAATTGAACTCCAGTATCCTCTAGGACATAAGAGAAAAGTGACTTACATTACAGAACTCTGCAGACATGGACAAGTTTATAAACATTTATGTGGCAGCAGTCCTATATAAAAATACAGTGCAGATCGGATATTCCAGCAGAACAGCAAAACAAATGCAAAACTCAAAAATTATATCACTGACATTTTCCACTTCTACAAAACATCTTGTTTCATTGTGAAAATTGATTTGCAATGGTCTTTGTTGCAATTTTGAACTTTACTTGCAAGACACTATAGCAGTTATTCTCAAACTGTTTGCCATGGCACCCTGGGGTGCCTCGGGACACTTGCAGGGGTGCCTTAGGTTGGTGATAGAGAACCAATTTAAATTATTTATGGTCAATGTAATAGGCAAAACCAGTGTGGTGGCTGCCAGTCATAAAATATGTGGACAAACAGAAGCGAATCTTGTCCCTCACCACATAATTAAACCTAAGTATGACATATAAACACAATTTACTTAATTTAATTATATTTTTTTACATTTCCCAATAAGAAACTTTGGCCTAGGGGTGCCGTAAAAAAAATTCTGATACTCTAGGATGCCGTCATTTAAAGAAGTTTGTGAACAAGTGCACTACAGAGTGCTGAGCAGTGGCCAACTGGCCAGCAGATGGCGCTGTGGCTTCACATCTACTGTGGAGTTCACTACAGTACAGTATCTCCTTACTAGTCTGTCATCGCTGGCTGTAGTGAATTTACATTATAAAGAATCACTTTTATTTGGCCTGAGCTTAGTTACATAAAACTTTGACAAAACACATGATCTACTAACACAAGTATAGTAACCCAATAAGCAATCACGCATTAGAATACAGACTCTTTAGCTACATAGTCATAATTAAATCCCACCCATCCGCTATATGTGTATGTATATGTGTATCTATCTATCTATATATATATATATATATGTGTATGTATGTATGTATGTATGTATGTATGTATGTAATGTGCCCATTGTACAGCACTGTGCAACATGCTGTGACATGTGACAGACCCCCGGAATCCAGACACCCCTCAAGAGACTGGTGCCGACAGCCTATATCCCGAAGGCGAGTATTGGGGTTAAGGTTAGGGCCCGGGGGAGGGGATGAGGGCAGGAAGGGGGTGCTGGGGATTAGGATTAGGCACTAATGGCAGGGGTCAGCCGTAGCTGATACCCCAAAAGGGTTAGCCCCGGTCAACACCGACGAAAGGGTTAGGGGAGGAGAGGGGTAGAATACGTACCCCTGTCAGGTATAGGAATTCTCACTGTTGGGATGCTGGGGTCAGTCATATGCACAAAAACAAATGTACAGATGGCGCTTCAGTTCAGAGGTGCTGCAATCTCCCAGCTGGGACGGTTATCAATTTCCCAA
Organism: Pseudophryne corroboree; assembly: GCF_028390025.1. Classification (NCBI taxonomy): domain Eukaryota; kingdom Metazoa; phylum Chordata; class Amphibia; order Anura; family Myobatrachidae; genus Pseudophryne; species Pseudophryne corroboree. The sequence goes on from NC_086455.1 coordinate 83,276,082, forward strand.
AAAGTTCAATCCTAGTTCTATGGTTTTGCTGGGGTGCGCTCCCTGGGTCACTACGGGTATTATTTCTTTATGTAGAAAGAGAAAGTTCTCCTCACTGGACAGTTTATCAGCAGTACTTCCTTGTTCCGATATAACACGATGTCCTCAAAGAAAGAATTGGTATATAGTGAAGTCCCGTAGGGATCAAATGGATTATCAGAAATTTCAATCACATATACAGTATAATGTAAAAGAAATTTTAATCCGCCTAGATGCGGCGGACCTACGTACCGGATTTAGTGGGGTGTCAGCAGTGCCCACCCAATTACGCTTGTAGTATCCCTTCCTTTAATCCTGTAGATTCCAATAATGGTTCATCCCTAGTTCACCTTTACCTCTCCATCCAGGTGAAAGGTTTCCATGAGTAGGAAAAAAAATACCAATATATAGTGAAGTATTGCTTGTGTTCAGGTATAAAAGTTATTTATTCCTAAAGTGTAGAAAAAGTATAATTTTTTTTTTTTTTTTTTTTTTTAAACACTAGACGTCTTGATCACAATAACAATTTAAAATCCACCACAGATTAGTGGACCCACGTACCAGAGGTTGTGGGGTATCACAGTGGCCCACCCAAACAGCGCTTGCAATGTAGCTCCCCGGGGTATATAGCAGCAATCAGCGTGTTCCCTCTGGCTCCAGCAGGTTCCTCCAATCAGTCACCAACGCGTTTCTGCCCTCTGGGGGCCTTTGTCAAGGTGTGTGGTGTTAGTGTGTGGTCGGTCTATTTAAACCCCACAGTGTGCCCTGATTGGAGGAAACCTTACCGGTGCAAATTAACTTAAAAACGTATTATAAACAACTTTTGTTCACTAACTGGTTACAAGCATGCTTTAAAGCTGTTCCCTTCAATGGGTAATAGCATTCTTTACACCAGAAACGAGTTGTTAATTCGTTTCCTATCTCCGCGTGCGTTCCACTGCCAGTGGAACGCACGCCATCCTCCACTTCCGGGCGCGTGCGTTCCACAGTCCGTGGAACGCACGCCACTTCCTGCCACACCACACTGGATACGCCCAATCTCATCTGATCTTGGAAGCTAAGCAGTGTTGGGCCTGGATAGTACTTGGATGGGAGACCACCTGGAAATACAAGGTGCTGTAGATACCAACAAACAGAAATGAGACTTATTTATGAAATGGGTACTCTCAATCCAAAAGGGCTAAATATGGATTTTGAACTAAAATGGTTTTTATGAGTTTGACACCCTTTCCTTATGTATATAATCTTAATTGTTTTACTTTTATTAGTGTTTTATATGAAGTCGAACATTTTATGATATTCTTTTATATATATTTTTTATATATAATATGTCTTTTTATACAGTATACCCATATTAAGATATGCTTCAGCTTTATAAGAAAATTGGGGACATCAACACACTGTGACAGGTAGATATTGATTCTAGTACACTGAGACCTCTATCACGGACCCGCAGCGCTACACGCGGCACTTCCGGTTCTAACAGGAAGTGGCGTGCGTTCCACGGACTGTGGAACGCACGCGCCCGGAAGTGGAGGATGGCGTGCGTTCCACTGGCAGTGGAACGCACGCGGAGATAGGAAACGAATTAACAACTCGTTTCTGGTGTAAAGAATGCTATTACCCATTGAAGGGAACAGCTTTAAAGCATGCTTGTAACCAGTTAGTGAACAAAAGTTGTTTATAATACGTTTTTAAGTTAATTTGCACCGGTAAGGTTTCCTCCAATCAGGGCACACTGTGGGGTTTAAATAGACCGACCACACACTAACACCACACACCTTGACAAAGGCCCCCAGAGGGCAGAAACGCGTTGGTGACTGATTGGAGGAACCTGCTGGAGCCAGAGGGAACACGCTGATTGCTGCTATATACCCCGGGGAGCTACATTGCAAGCGCTGTTTGGGTGGGCCACTGTGACACCCCACAACCTCTGGTACGTGGGTCCACTAATCTGTGGTGGATTTTAAATTGTTATTGTGATCAAGACGTCTAGTGTTTAAAAAAAAAAAAAAAAATTATACTTTTTCTACACTTTAGGAATAAATAACTTTTATACCTGAACACAAGCAATACTTCACTATATATTGGTATTTTTTTTCCTACTCATGGAAACCTTTCACCTGGATGGAGAGGTAAAGGTGAACTAGGGATGAACCATTATTGGAATCTACAGGATTAAAGGAAGGGATACTACAAGCGTAATTGGGTGGGCACTGCTGACACCCCACTAAATCCGGTACGTAGGTCCGCCGCATCTAGGCGGATTAAAATTTCTTTTACATTATACTGTATATGTGATTGAAATTTCTGATAATCCATTTGATCCCTACGGGACTTCACTATATACCAATTCTTTCTTTGAGGACATCGTGTTATATCGGAACAAGGAAGTACTGCTGATAAACTGTCCAGTGAGGAGAACTTTCTCTTTCTACATAAAGAAATAATACCCGTAGTGACCCAGGGAGCGCACCCCAGCAAAACCATAGAACTGGGGTCAGTCATATGACCGCTGGCATTTCATACCTAACCCATAAAATATATATTGGATGATAGTAATAACATTAATACCAAATAGATCAGGAATGTGCAATATGAGTTTCAGACTATTGGCCAAACACACATAACAATGGAAACTGAAATTTTTGTAGCCCAAAGCAAATCAAGTTGTTAAAGAAAAAATACTGACACACCCAAAAACATAATACAGTTTTAGTGTAGTGGTCAACACAGGCCAGACAGATGGAGAGAGCGAGCCAAGAGTATCAGGTTTCTCTCACAAAAAGGCTGTGGGGGAAGGAGAGGTCTGCAAGATTTTAAACTAATTTAGCAAGTTAGGTGTTAATTAGGTGCTAGTGATTTTGCAAGGGTAGATAATTAACCCTATATCACGTGTAATGTGTAATACAGAACAATAACAAGATAAACTATTTTACAAAAAGAAAAAATACAAAAAACCCCAAAACAAAACGGATAAAATTCTTAATTGTGTGAAATCCCTTTGCTGCAACAGGATTTATGTGACAGTGAACATAATGTCACTGTTTTAAGGCAGACAAATTGAGCTAACCTAGTAGTTTACCCTCACGCTGTGACACCACAGGAAAGGGACTTGTGCTCACAGGAAAAAAAGGCTATTTTAAAACGCAAGAGTCACGGGAGCTAGCAGTTTGCAGTGCAGACCGTATATCAGTCATTAAGTAGCAGCAATCAAAACAAATGAGCGGGAACATATAATCCTCGGTGGGAGTGGTAACTCAAACAGATTTGTTAGTTGGTTCAGAAAGTCCAACACTATTCAGAATAAAATACACGTTGCGTATTAATAGCTACAGACTAGCAATGGCAACGAGTGATATTGCATATCATGGATGTGGAGGGGTTTTGACAGCAAACAGCTGGGAAAACGGTTGGAACACTGACATCTTGCAGCAACCAATCGCACATTACTTTGCACACCACATGGGTGCGCAGAACGCTGAAAAATGAAATGCCTCTTTACAAGTTTTACTTTAGATTCCTGGGCAGTGCTCATTTAATATCAGACTTGCCTACCCTCCCGCATTCAGTGGGAGGCTCCCGTTTTTTACATGAGTCTCCCTCTGCCCCGGAAATCTTCCGGGTTCTCACGGTTTTTCAATAGGGCTAGTGAAAGTACGTACTGCGCATGCGCCAGTCCGGAAGTGGCGGGGGAGAAGCCTGTTCAGGAGACGTCATGACGGGCAACGTCCTGTTACTCAAATTACGGCCACCGCGGGGTTATGTGTAGCGGTGGCCGCATAGCAGTTCGCAGCGGCAGGGGAGGCTGTCTGTACACCGCAGAAGCAACGGCAGCAGTGGCAGTGACGGCGGCCACATTGGTGGCCTGTTTGAAATATAAGGTAAATAAACCTTTGGTGTGCGTGTGGCTGGGCTGCAGAGGGCAGGGCAGGGCTTGGCTGGAGACAAAGAGCATAGTGGGTGCTGAGTTTAAACTCTGCATGTTACCAGCATTACTCCCTTTGTTATTGCCCAATGACCTGCAAGTCCAAGCTGTCTAACATTTCTCTTAGGGGGAGCACTGCCAGTGCCATAGTATAGGGTCAGTATTATAGGGATAGTGTCAGTGTCATAGTATAGGGTCAGTATTATAGGGATAGTGTCAGTGTCATAGTATAGGGTCAGTATTATAGGGATAGTGTCAGTGTCATAGTATAGGGTCAGTATTATAGGGATAGGGTCAGTGTCATAGTATAGGGTCAGTATTATAGGGATAGTGCCAGTGTCATAGTATAGGGTCAGTATTAAAGTGATAGTGCCAGTGTCATAGTATAGGATCAGTATTATAGGGATAGTGTCAGTGTCATAGTATAGGGTCAGTATTATAGGGATAGTGTCAGTGTCATAGTATAGGGTCAGTATTATAGGGATAGTGTCAGTGTCATAGTATAGGGTCAGTATTATAGGGAGTGTCAGTGTCAAAGTATAGGGTCAGTATTATAGGGATAGGGTCAGTGTCATAGTATAGGGTCAGTATTATAGGGATAGGGTCAGTGTCATAGTATAGGGAAAGTGTCAGTGTCATAGTATAGGGTCAGTATTATAGGGATAGGGTCAGTGTCATAGTATAGGGATAGTGTCAGTGTCATAGTATAGGGTCAGTATTATAGGGATAGTGTCAGTGTCATAGTATAGGGTCAGTATTATAGGGATAGTGTCAGTGTCATAGTATAGGGTCAGTATTAAAGGGATAGTGTCACTGTCATAGTATAGGGTCAGTATTATAGGGATAGGGTCAGTGTCATAGTATAGGGTCAGTTTTATAGGGATAGTGTCAGTGTCATAGTATAGGGTCAGTATTATAGGGATAGGGTCAGTGTCATAGTATAGGGTCAGTATTATAGGGATAGTGTCAGTGTTATAGTATAGGGTCAGTATAGGGAAAGGGTCAGTGTCATAGTATAGGGTCAGTATTATAGGGATAGGGTCAGTGTCATAGTATAGGGTCAGTATTATAGCGATAGTGTCAGTGTCATAGTATAGGGACAGTATTATAGTGATAGGGTCAGTGTCATAGTATAGGGTCAGTATTATATGGATAGGGTCAGTGTCATAGTATAGGGTCAGTATTATAGGGATAGGGTCAGTGTCATAGTATAGGGTCAGTATTATAGGGATAGGGTCAGTGTCATAGTATAGGGTCAGTATTATAGGGAAAGGGTCAGTGTCATAGTATAGGGTCAGTATTATAGGAATAGTGTCAGTGTCATAGTATAGGGATAGGGTCAGTGTCATAGTATAGGGTCAGTATTATAGGGATAGTGTCAGTGTTATAGTATAGGGTCAGTATAGGGAAAGGGTCAGTGTCATAGTATAGGGTCAGTATTATAGGGATAGGGTCAGTGTCATAGTATAGGGTCAGTATTATAGGGATAGTGTCAGTGTCATAGTATAGGGTCAGTATTATAGGGATAGTGTCAGTGTTATAGTATAGGGTCAGTATTATAGGGATAGTGCCAGTGTCATAGTATAGGATCAGTATTATAGGGATAGTGTCAGTGTCATAGTATAGGGTCAGTATTATAGCGATAGTGTCAGTGTCATAGTATAGGGTCAGTGTCATAGTATAGGGTCAGTATTATAGGGATAGTGTCAGTGTCATAGTATAGGATCAGTATTATAGGGATAGTGTCAGTGTCATAGTATAGGGTCAGTATTATAGCGATAGTGTCAGTGTCATAGTATAGGGTCAGTATTATAGGGATAGGGTCAGTGTCATAGTATAGGGTCAGTATTATAGGGATAGGGTCAGTGTCATAGTATAGGGTCAGTATTATAGGGATAGTGTCATAGTATAGGGTCAGTATTATAGGGATAGTGTCAGTGTCATAGTATAGGGTCAGTATTATAGGGATAGTGTCAGTGTCATAGTATAGGGTCAGTATTATAGGGAGATGTCAGTGTCATAGTTTAGGGTCAGTATTATAGGGATAGTGTCAGTGTCATAGTATAGGGTCAGTATTATAGGGATAGTGTCAGTGTCATAGTATAGGGTCAGTATTATAGGGAGATGTCAGTGTCATAGTTTAGGGTCAGTATTATAGGGATAGGGTCAGTGTCATAGTATAGGGTCAGTATTATAGGGATAGTGTCAGTGTTATAGTATAGGGTCAGTATAGGGAAAGGGTCAGTGTCATAGTATAGGGTCAGTATTATAGGGATAGGGTCAGTGTCATAGTATAGGGTCAGTATTATAGGGATAGGGTCAGTGTCATAGTATAGGGTCAGTATTATAGGGATAGGGTCAGTGTCATAGTATAGGGTCAGTATTATAGGGATAGTGTCAGTGTCATAGTATAGGGTCAGTATTATAGGGATAGTGTCAGTATTATAGGGATAGGGTCAGTATTATAGGGATAGGGTCAGTATTATAGGGAAAGGGTCAGTGTCATAGTATAGGGTCAGTATTATAGGGATAGTGTCAGTGTCATAGTATAGGGTCAGTAATATAGTGATAGGGTCAATGTCATAATATAGGGTCAGTATTATATGGATAGTGTCAGTGTCATAGTATAGGGTCAGTATTATATGGATAGGGTCAGTGTCATAGTATAGGGTCAGTATTATAGAGATAGGGTCAGTATTATAGGGATAGGGTCAGTTTTATAGGGATAGGGTCAGTGTCATAGTATAGGGTCAGTGTCATAGTATAGGGTCAGTATTATAGGGATAGGGTCAGTGTCATAGTATAGGGATAGTGTCAGTGTCATAGTATAGGGTCAGTATTATAGGGATAGGGTCAGTGTCATAGTGTAGGGATAGTGTCAGTGTCATAGTATAGGGTCAGTATTATAGGGATAGTGTCAGTGTCATAGTATAGGGTCAGTATTATAGGGATAGTGTCAGTGTCATAGTATAGGGTCAGTATTATAGGGATAGTGTCAGTGTCATAGTATAGGGTCAGTATTATTGGGATAGTGTCAGTGTCATAGTATAGGGTCAGTATTATAGGGATAGGGTCAGTGTCATAGTGTAGGGATAGTGTCAGTGTCATAGTATAGGGTCAGTATTATAGGGATAGTGTCAGTGTCATAGTATAGGGTCAGTATTATAGGGATAGTGTCAGTGTCATAGTATAGGGTCAGTATTATAGGGATAGTGTCAGTGTCATAGTATAGGGTCAGTATTATAGGGATAGTGTCAGTGTCATAGTATAGGGTCAGTATTATTGGGATAGTGTCAGTGTCATAGTATAGGGTCAGTATTATAGGGATAGTGTCAGTGTCATAGTATAGGGTCAGTATTATAGGGATAGTGTCAGTGTCATAGTAGAGGGTCAGTAGTCAGTATTATAGGGATAGTGTCACTGTCATAGTATAGGGTCAGTATTATAGGGATAGTGACAGTGTCATAGTATAGGGTCAGTATTATAGGGATAGTGTCAGTATTATAGTGATAGGGTCAGTGTCATAGTATAGGGTCAATATTATAGGGATAGGGTCAGTGTCATAGTATAGGGTCAGTATTATAGGGATAGGGTCAGTGTCATGGGATAGGGTCAGTGTCATAGTATAGGGTCAGTATTATAGGGATAGTGTCAGTGTCATAGTATAGGGTCAGTATTATAGGGATAGTGTCAGTGTCATAGTATAGGGTCAGTATTATAGGGATAGTGTCAGTGTCATAGTATAGGGTCAGTATTATAGGGATAGTGTCAGTGTCATAGTATAGGGTCAGTATTATAGGGATAGGGTCAGTGTCATAGTATAAGGTCAGTATTATAGGGATAGTGTCAGAGTTATAGTATAGGGTCAGTATTATAGGGTCAGTGTCATAGTATAGGGTCAGTATTATAGGGATAGGGTCAGTGTCATAGTATAGGGTCAGTATTATAGGGATAGTGTCAGTGTCATAGTATAGGGTCAGTATTATAGGGATAGTGTCAGAGTTATAGTATAGGGTCAGTATTATAGGGATAGTGTCAGTGTGATAGTATAGGGTCAGTATTATAGGGATAGTGTCAGTGTCATAGTTTAGGGTCAGTATTATAGGGATAGGGTCAGTGTCATAGTATAGGGTCAGTATTATAGGGATAGTGTCAGTGTTATAGTATAGGGTCAGTATAGGTAAAGGGTCAGCGTTATAGGGATAGGGTCAGCATTATAGGGATAGGGTCAGCGTTATAAGAATAGGGTCAGCATTATAAGGATAGGGTCAGTGTTACATGGATAGGGTCAGAGTTATAGTTTGAGATCAGTGTTATAGGGATAGGGTCAGTATTATAGGGATAGTGTCAGTGTCATAGTATAGGGTCAGAGTTATAGTATAGGGTTGTAGGGATAGGGTCAGCGTTATAAGAATAGGGTCAGCATAAGAATACGGTCAGCATTATAAGGATAGGGTCAGCGTTACAGGGATAGGGTCAGAGTTACAGGGATAGGGTCAGAGTTACAGTGATAGGGTCAGAGTTATAGTTTGAGATCAGTGTTATAGGGATAGGGTCAGTATTTTAGTATAGGGTCAGCGTTAAAAGGATTAGGGTCAGGCTTGTCATGTTTTAGCAGGTCTGTTGTAAAAGCTAGGTTTAAATGATGCCCCCTGAAAATCCATCTTTTAAGGACAGTCCTGCTTGAGCACAGGTGAACTTATAGGGGTTTTGTTTTTAGAGCAAATGTGATGTCATGCTCTGTTTTCATGACTATCCCTAAATATGGCTTGTTATGTCACCCCCTGCATCCATTTTATGTCAAATTGCTTATCAATGGTTGTGTAGACCGATATGATGTTTACATTTTAAATGCTGATGTGTTTTGCTTTTTTCTGTTTTATTATGATTTATTATCATTTATAGATACAGCGCATTCATATTCTGCAGCGATTTACAGAGAATGTTTGGCCATTCGCATCAGTCCCTGCCCCAGTGGAGCTTACAATCTATATTCCCTACCACATGTACACACACACATTCACACTAGGGATAATTTATTTGGGAACCAATTAACTGAGAGCCTAAGTAAATATACTACCAGTATATTTCTGTATTGTGGGAGGAGTCAGGAGTACCACCTACCTCCCAACTGTCCCGAATTTCGAGGGACAGTCCCGTTTTTTGGGGTCTTGTGCCGCTGTCCCTCCCGTGGGCCGCAGTGTCCCGCGGTGGGGGGGGGGGAGAGCAGTTGGGAGCAGAGCAGGCCGTGCCCCCACTGTGATGAAAATATGAAAATTGGAGACGTGGCTTGTGATCGAGTCATCCACGTGAGGCCACACCCCTTTTCAATAGGCCACTCCCCCTTTTCAGTGCCACACTATTTTGCCGCGCCAGGAGTTTCTCCTTCTGGAATGCAAATGTTGGGAGGTATGGTGCCATGACAAAACGCACACAAACACGGGGAGCATATACAAACTCCACACAGTTAGGGTCATGGTAGGAATCAAACCCCTGTCCTCAGTGCTGTGAGGCAGCAATGCTAACCATTACATCGTCCATGCTGCTCATTTTGAGGGTCGGTTGGCATTGTTTAGGCTTGTCATGTGTTAGCAGGTCTGTTGTAAAAGCTAGATTTACTGTAAATGTTGCCCCCCTGAAAATCCATGTTTTAAGGATATTGTGTTCCATATGGAGGCGGCCATTTTGGGTGAAACAAAACAATTAAAACTTATTTATTTCACCTATAGTCACTGGAGTGAGTGCCTGCCACTGAAGGACACACCCCTTAGTGGCAATAGATATGCCCATAGGTGGAGCTAGACACACCCTTTGGGTGGAGCATGATGTACTGCATTCTGCTTAAACCTACTGTACAATCTCCCTGAAACTAGTTTTGAAAAGTAGGCAAGTATGTTTAATATCCAGCTCGCTGTGAGGTGCAGCAGTGGAGTCTAAAATACAGGGACAATTAAACATTGCTCCAGTTTGGGGACACCTGACCGGAAAATCATCTTTTGGATGTCTATTGCCAAAGATTACATAGTACTGAAACTTAACACTGCCAATTCTGATTCAGTATTGTGAGTGCGCATGTATGAACCGGATTCACGCGTGTATATGGTGATTCTGAACAGGCTGCAGAGAGATCCGATTCGTGGCAGAAGGATTTGAAAGATCCGCTCTTTCCCATAAGGAGAAGCAGGAGTCTGAGAACAGTCGCTATATGAAGATGGTGTCAGTTAATGCAGTTAACTTTCAAAAATGTATTTTTGTAGCTTGATGAATTTAGGTCTCCATGCTAGTGTATGAGAACGGCACGCCACATAGGCACAGAGATATCTCCTGCATTTCCTTTGTAACTGTTGGCCCCATTGCGATCTACAAAAAAGTAGGTGGAAATTTGAACACACACATTTCTTCAGAACAAGGTAGTTGTGTCTAAAGGGCCATACACACTAGACGATTCTGTTGACCAATATGGCAAATACGGATGATTGTGAACGATATATCGTTCACATCGTCTAGTGTGTATGGTCCTGCAATCAACGATGCGCGCACCCGCGCTCGTTGATTGCAAGTTGGCGGTTGGAGGTGCTGCATGCTCAATGTGAGCAATGTCACTTGTGACATCGCTCATCACGGCATGTGTGTACGGAGCCGCGATGAGCGATGTGCACAATGTGACATTGCTCACCCCCCACAGGCGGCTCCCTCCCTGGCAGCGGCTCCCCTCCCCGCCAGCGGCTTCATATCTGAGGCCGCTGACGGGAGACGCTGACCGCTCAGCGTGTCTCCCCTCCAGCGGCTTCATTGTAGCTGAGCCACTGACGGGAGCCACTGACCGCTCAGCGTCTCCATCCACTGCCCCACCAACGTAATTAAAAATGAATTACAATGGGCTCTAAATAAAATATATATATATATATATATATATATATATATATACACATACACACACACACACACACGAAAGTCCTGCACTATCATCAGTCTATGAACACTGTACAGCCCTTCTTGAGAAAGAGGCTACAATAAAACTTGATAAGACCATGGATGCTTTTATTATGTAAGAGTGCACCCTCCATCTCGTAGAATTCATTATATTATATATATATATATATATATATATATATATACACACATACACACACACACACACACACATACATACATACATACATACACACACACACACACACACACACACACACACACACACACACACACACACACACACAAACAGAAAATTCAGCACTCACCAAAGCAAGCTCACTTATCTTCACAACATCAATAAATAAATGATGGGGGTTTAGTTAGTGAATTGGCCAATACACGGAAGCCTGCAAACTGATCGCCAAGGTACCCCACCTTCATGCAGGTCCTACACTATCAGAGTCTTAAAATTAAAACCTGGCATCTGTATCACACATAACATAACTGCAAATATGCCTACTTGGTTTAATGTGTACCTGCCACACACTTTATGGCTTTTAAAGGCACACTAGTCACCTGACACTGGCTGATAAATTACTAAGGAACAGCTGACACAGGTTTAGGCTAATTGAGTTTGCATAGGGGTTCATGAAAAAGCATAATCTTATTAACTGTTGGCGTCTGAGAAACTTAAATGGAGACATGCATGTTGAATGCATGCCATTCAACATGCATGTCTCCATTTAAGTTTCTCAGACGCCAGGAGTGCCACACCTGCCTATCTATATATAAATATATATATTATATTGAACCTATTATAATTAATTTTGAATTACGTTGGTGGAAATATAATAAGTGGGGCAGTGGGTGATAAAAAACTTCATTGGTTCCCCCTTTTACAGCCCTGCCCATATACCCAGAAATGCCTCCCCAATATTAAAATATGTAAATAAGGTGCCAATTCCAAAGATATCTTTCGTCTTTCAAATTGTTTGAAAAATTGCTTAGTGTGTACACTCAATTTCGTTTGTCAGGACTCCTGGAAGTTCAAGGGAAATTGTTCATCTTTCAAATTGTTCATCTTTCACATTGGTCATGTCTTCTAGTGTGTAGGGCCCTTAACACAGATGATGTTGGGGTAGAGGGTGTTGGGGTATAAAAGCCCTCTTACCTCTTTATCAGTCTGTTAATATTCACTCTACTATTATTAATACTACCAAATGGTGGTAGAAAAGTCGTAGGGGCTTAGAACTTGTTGTGACATTTACACAGTGCAACTGTTGACATTTTCCCACCTACCCATGAACAGCAGAGTAAAAATAGGATTTTAATTACCTACCGGTAAATCCTTTTCTCGTAGTCAGTAGAGGATGCTGGGGTCCACAATAGTACCATGGGGTATAGACGGGTCCCTTGGGAGCAATGGGCACTTTAAGAGTTTAATAGTGTGGGCTGGCTCCTCCCTCTATGCCTTTCCTACAATACTCAGTCTAGAAACTGTGCCCGAGGAGACGGACATACTCCGAGAGAAGGAAATACACAGATAGTGGTGAGATTCACACCAGCTCACACATAACAAGGCAAACCAGGCCAACCAGCCTGAACAACCTCAGCAACAACTGAATAACAGCACTTAACCAAGTAACAACAGAGTACTTAACCAAGTAACAAGGCAGTACTGAACCAAGTAACAACTGCAGGAAAACGAAGCGCTGGGCGAGCGCCCAGCATCCTTTACGAACTACGAGAAATGGATTTACCGGTAGGTAATTAAAATCCTATTTTCTCTTACGTCCTAGAGGATGCTGGGGTCCATATTAGTACCATGAGGATGTACCAAAGCTCCCAGTACGGGAGGGAGAGTGCGGAGGCTTCTGCAGAACTGATTGACCAAACTTTACGTCCTTAGAGGCCAAAGTATCGAACTTGTAGAACTTTGCAAACGTGTTCGACCCAAACCAAGTAGCCGCTCGGCAAAGCTGTAGCGCAGAGACACTCCGGGCAGCCGCCCAAGAAGAACCCACCTTACGAGTAGAGTGGGCCTTAACAGATTTTGGACACGGCAAGCCTGCCGTAGAATACGAATGCTGGATAGTGAACCTGATCCAGCGAGAAATCGTCTGCTTAGAAGCATGACACTTAATCTTGTTGGGATCATAAAGGACAAACAGAGAGTCCGACTTTCTGTGACGTGAAGTCTTCTTCATATAAATCCTCAAAGCCCTCACAACATCCAAGGACTTTGAGGTGATTGAGAAGTCAGTAGCCACTGGCACCACAATAGGTTGGTTGATATGAAAAGCCGACACAACCTTTGGAAGAAACTGCTGACGCGTCCTGCGCTCAGCTCTATCTTCATGGAAAATCAAGTAGAGGCTCTTGCAGCACAATGCCGCCAATTCAGACACACGCCTAGCCAAAGCTAATGCCAACAGTGTGACCGCCTTCCAAGTGAGAAACTTGATCTCAACCTCCTATAGAGGCTCGAACCAATTTGATTGTAGGAACTGCAACACCACGTTAAGATCCCAAGGTGCCGTAGGAGGCACAAAGGGAGGCTGGATGTGCAGAACCCCTTTCAAGAATGTCTGAACCTCAGGGAGGGAAGCCAATTGTTTCCGGAAGAAAATGGATAAGGCCGAAATTTGGACCTCTATGGATCCCAAACGCAGGCCCACATCCCCACCTGGTTGCAGAAAGAGTAGAAACCGTCCAAGTTGAAACTCCACCGTAGGAAACATACTTTTTCCAAATCCGATGGTAATGTTTAGACGTTACTCCCTCCCTAGCCTGTATCAGAGTAGGAATAACTTTGTTCGAAATGCCCTTCCGAGCTAAGATCTGGCGTTCAACCTCCATGCTGTCAAACGTAGCCGCGGTAAGTCTTGATAAGCGAAAGGCCCCTGTTGCAGAAGGTCCTCTCAAAGACGAAGAGGCCCAGAAGATCCACGTACCAAGCTCTTCTTGGCCAGTCTGGAGCAATGAGGATCACCTGAACTCTTGCTTTCTTTATGAGTTTTAGAATTCTTGGGATGAGTGGAAGTGGAGGGAACACATACACTGACTTGAAAACCCAAGGAGTTACCAGGGTGTCCACTGCCACTGCCTGTGGATCCCGCGACCTGGAACAGTACCTCCGAAGCTTCTTGTTGAGTCGGGAGGCCATCATGTCTATTTGAGGTACACCCCAAAGATTTGTTACCTCCGTGAACACCTCTGGATGGAGGCCCCACTCGCCCGGATGAAGATCGTGTCTGCTGAGGAAGTCTGCTTCCCAGATGTCCACTCCCGGAATAAAGATTGCCGACAGCACCACCACGTGCTTTTCTGCCCAAAGGAGGATCCTTGTTACCTCCGACATCACCGCCCTGCTCTTCGTTCCGCCATGTCGGTTTATGTAAGCCACCGTCGTTACATTGTCCGACTGCACCTGAATGGCCTGATCTTATAGAAGATGTGCCGCTTGTAGAAGACCGTTGTACATGGCCCTTAGTTCCAGAATGTTTATTGGAAGAATGGATTCCAGACTTGACCACCTTCCCTGGAAAGTTTCCCCTTGGGTGACAGCGCCCCAACCTCTGAGACTTGCATCCGTGGTTAGGAGGATCCAGCTCTGAGTCCCGAACCTGCGGCCCTCGAGAAGGTGCGACAGTTGTAGCCACCACAGTAGCAAAATCCTGGCTTTCGGCGACAGCCGTATTCTCTGGTGCATGTCTAGGTGAGATCCCGACCACTTGTCCAGGAGGTCCAGTTGGAAGGACCGAGCATGAAATCTTCCATACTGCAGAGCCTCGTAGGAGGCAACCATCTTCCTCAGAAGGCGAATGCACTGATGAATCGATACCCGGGCAGGCTTCAAGACATCCCGGATCATTGTTTGTATCACCAACGCCTTCTCCACCGATAGAAACACCCTCTGCACTTCCGTGTCGAGGATCATCCCCAGGAAAGACAATCTCCTTGTTGGCTCCAAATGTGACTCAGGAAGATTCATGATTCATCCATGATCCCTGAGCAGAGTCGTGATTGCAATGGACTGATACAATCTCTTCCTGGACGACGCCTTTATCAGCAGATCGTCCAGATATGGAATTATGTTCACTCCCCGTCTGCGGAGTAGCACCATCATCTCTGCCATCTCCTTGGTGAACACCCTCGGTGCAGTGGAGAGGCCGAATGGCAGTGCCTGGAACTGATAATGACAGCACAGTGGTGCAAATCTTAGATAAGCCTGATGAGGCGGCCAGATCGGAATGTGAAGGTACGCATCCTTGATATCCAGGGATACCAGGAATTTCCCGTCCTCTAGACCTGAGATCACTGCTCTCAGAGACTCCATTTTGAACTTGAATTCCCTCAAATAAGGATTTAGCGACTTCAGGTTCAAAATTGGTCTGACCGAACCATCCGGTTTCGGTACCACAAATATGTTTGAATAGTAACCTTTCTTTTCCAAATGCGGTGGAACCAGAACAATGACATTTGCCCTTTCCAATTTTTTAATGGCTTCCTGTAGGATAGCCCTTTCTGTCAGCAAAGCTGGTAAGCCTGATTTGAAGAATCTGTGAGGTGGGAGTTCTTGAAATTCCAGCCTGTACCCCTGGGACACTATATCCTGTACCCAGGGATCCAGGCCGGATGATACCCAGACGTGACTGAAAAGCCTGAGTCCCGCTCCCACCTGCCCGCCCTCCAGGCTGGGAGGTTCAGAGTCATGCTGAAGATTTTGAGGAAACAGAGCCAGGCTTCTGTTCCTGGGAACCTGCAGGTGCAGGATTTCTGGATTTTCCCCGACCAGCTCTGAAGAAAGTGGTAGGAATTTTGGATTTCTTAACCTTAGCGGTCCAAAAGGACTGCATCATAGATGAAGAAAAAGATTTCTTCGGTGTCTGAGGGAAGAAAGGTTGACTTACCCATGGTTGCCGTGGAGATCCACGCATCCAAAGCTTCCCCAAATAGAGCCTTACTTGTGAAGGGTAGGTTCTCCACACTTCTCCTGGATTCCGCGTCTGCAGACCATTGGCATAGCCAGAGTCCTCTGCGTGTGGAGACAGCCATAAAAGACATCCTTGCATTCAGATGACCCAGGTCCTTCATGGCCTCCACCATGAAACCAGCCGAATCCTGTATGTGACGTAAAAACATTTCAATGTCAATGCTATCCATAGAATCTAATTCCTCTAGTAATGTGCCTGACCACTTTACTATGGCTTTAGGAATCCATGCACAGGCAATAGTGGGCCTTAACGCTACGCCGGAAGCAGTGTATATGGATTTGAGGGTAGTCTCAATCTTGTGGTCTGCTGGCTCTTTCAACGCCCTTTTAGACAGTCTAGATACAGAAGCGTCTACTGCAGGCGGGTTTTCCTACTTTTTCCTATCCTCCTCAGGGAAGGGGAAAGGAACCCTTTTTGGGATTTGGAATTTTTTCTCTGGGTTTACCCAGGATATTTCAAATAATGTGTTTAATTCCTTAGATGCAGGAAAGGTCAGGGAGGCTTTCTTAACGAGGAGGGATTGCGGACTCCAGAGTGCCATTGGAGAAGTCAGGGGTGTCTCCAGCTGTTGACCGATTGGTTGTTCATCCTTTAAATATGGACTTTGAGCACCCCTGTTTACCTTCTGATGAAACCGTACCACTTATATACGGAGAAACGCGTTAAGGAGGCTACCTACTGCATCTATCCATTTTAAACCACCCGGACTCCTTATATATCGGAGGCTGCCTTTCATACATCTTAATAAAGCGACCCGGAGCAGCGCCTGGTTCCCCTCCCTGAGGACATCAAGGCACCGCCGCGCTACATATGCGCACCACCGGATAACATCACATCAGCCGGCCTCGCAGCAGCGGCAACGGTGAGAGATCAGCTGGCGGTGGGGAGGGTTACCTTGAGAGCGCTGGGTCTTCGGATCCAATACTACCAACTGAGCTGGTTGGCGGCTTCTTCATCGGCTGTACGGCCGCTACGTGCACTTAAATATTTATGCTTTATACCATCAGCAGCCCATTTGGAGTTACAAAATAGCACTATACTGTGCTTAATTATCCTACATTTGGAGCTCCAGAACAGTCAATTGTGGACCTATTCATTGGTGGGCATATGGACTAAATTTAAGCAGTGGTAGCAATTGGTGCAAGACATGGTTTATTAATTGTATTGTTTTTAGACAAATGTAATAAAATAATTTTTAACAAGTACTATGGTATAGCGCTCTCTTATGATACTGTGTATCTAGATTTTTTTCTACTTATGTTTGTGTACCAGCGAGTATTACAGAATACTCGTATGAGAGCAGCTTTAAAGGTATTACAGGTTGAGTCTCCCTTATCCAAAATGCTTGGGACCAGAGGTATTTTGGATATGGGTTTTTTCCGTATTTTGGAATAATTGCATACCATAATGAGATATCATGGTGATGGGACCTAAATCTAAGCACAGAATGCATATATGTTACATATACACCTTATACACACAGCCTGAAGGTAATTTTAGCCAATATTTTTTATAACTTTGTGCATTAAACAAAGTGTCTACATTCACACAATTCATTTATGTTACAGATACACCTTATACACACAGCCTGAAGGTCATTTAATACAATATTTTTAATAACTTTGTGTATTAAACAAAGTTTGTGTACACTGAGCCATCAGAAAACAAAGGTTTCACTATCTCACTCTCACTCAAAAAAGTCCGTATTTCGGAATATTTGGATATGGGATACTCAACCTGTATACCAATCATTTATCATATTGGTTAACAGCTTTTTAAAATAGTTTAGCTAAACTATTTATTCTTTATCGTGCGCCAAAAAATAACATAATATTTTTTATTGGTTATTTATAATAAGAATTTACTTACCGATAATTCTATTTCTCGTAGTGGATGCTGGGAACTCCCTAAGGACCATGGGGAATAGCGGCTCCGCAGGAGACTGGGCACAAAAGTAAAGCTTTAGGACTACCTGGTGTGCACTGGCTCCTCCCCCTATGACCCTCCTCCAAGCCTCAGTTAGGATACTGTGCCCGGACGAGCGTACACAATAAGGAAGGATTTTGAATCCCGGGTAAGACTCATACCAGCCACACCAATCACACCGTATAACCTGTGATCTGAACCCAGTTAACAGCATGATAACAGAGGAGCCTCTGGAAAGATGGCTCACAACAATAATAACCCGATTTTTGTAACAATAACTATGTACAAGTATTGCAGACAATCCGCACTTGGGATGGGCGCCCAGCATCCACTACGGACTACGAGAAATAGAATTAATCGGTAAGTAAATTCTTATTTTCTCTGACGTCCTAGTGGATGCTGGGAACTCCATAAGGACCATGGGGATTATACCAAAGCTCCCAAACGGGCGGGAGAGTGCGGATGACTATGCAGCACCGAATGAGAGAACTCCAGGTCCTCCTCAGCCAGGGTATCATATTTGTAGAATTTAGCAAACGTGTTTGCCCCTGACCAAGTAGCTGCTCGGCAAAGTTGTAACGCCGAGACCCCTCGGGCAGCCGCCCAAGATGAGCCCACCTTCCTTGTGGAATGGGCTTTTACAGATTTTGGCTGTGGCAGGCCTGCCACAGAATGTGCAAGCTGAATTGTACTACAAATCCAACGAGCAATAGTCTGCTTAGAAGCAGGAGCACCCAGCTTGTTGGGTGCATACAGGATAAACAGCGAGTCAGATTTCCTGACTCCAGCCGTCCTGGAAACATATATTTTCAAGGCCCTGACTACGTCCAACAACTTGGAGTCCTCCAAGTCACTAGTAGCCGCAGGTACCACAATAGGTTGGTTCAAATGAAACACTGAAACCACCTTAGGGAGAAAATGAGGACGAGTCCTCAATTCCGCCCTGTCTGAATGGAAGATCAGATAAGGGCTTTTACAGGATAAAGGCCGCCAATTCTGACACGCGCCTGGCCGAGGCCAGGGCCAACAACATGACCACTTTCCATGTGAGATATTTTAACTCCACAGATTCAAGTGGTTCAAACCAATGTGACTTTAGGAACCCAAAGACTACATTGAGATCCCAAGGTGCCACTGGAGGCACAAAAGGAGGCTGTATATGCAGTACCCCTTTTACAAACGTCTGAACTTCAGGAACTGAAGCTAGTTCTTTCTGGAAGAAAATTGACAGGGCTGAAATTTGAACCTTAATGGACCCCAATTTTAGGCCCATAGACACTCCTGTTTACAGGTGTCAAAGTCAGAAAAATATCTCTATGCACACTACCATATTTGCACCTCACACAGGTCCGTGCTGCGCATGCGTACGCTCTCCCGTACGTGCGCATACTCACAGTCGCGGGCACCCGCAGGCGCACGGTATGCGTATTTACGGTAGAGTTTATGTGATCGTAGCGTGCGACTCAATCGTTACATATTTTCACTATATAATGTATTTTGTAGATCATGGTCCCTTTGATAGATTCTGAAAGTTTAGTTAACATAGCATGTTCCTGAACAGAGAGATCCCTCTTTGTATTGTACGAAGGGTCTAACAGGGGTCATACAGTGGTCTTTGGTACCCATCGGAAGAGTATTTAAATAGCAATATTCCGGTGTTGGTTTGGAGCGGATTAATCGCTCGTGCGAATAGTTATGGACATAAGAAGTTTATGTCCATTTACTATTATTTGTTCTTATTTAGTCATGCGGCGGGAAACCCAGTATCCCACCCACCTGAACAGTTGGAAGCAGTCACAGCCCACCTGTATGAATCAACCTATGACCTTTTGTTATAATGCGAAGCCGAATTCCTGTGTCCAATGAACAATGAGATTGTAGGGACCATTGAATTGTATTGTGTGTGGGGCATAAATAGGCAGGCCGACCATATCCAGTTCACTCTCTTCAACGGTTCTCATTGCTGATAATCGGGAGCTGGATATCGAGGCGCATGCGATCGTTTCCCCTTGTGCGTAAGTGTTTCTCCGCAACTATATTGATCTTCTTGTTATTGTGGGCCAATTTCTCTCTCTCTCTCTCTTCTCCTCTTTCTCTCTTATTTTCCCTTAAATAGTAATTGTATTATATTTCCGGTGTAGTTATCTGGTTAGGTAGTCTATGTTATATTGTAGTGTATGATTTGTATTTGTATTAATTCTTTTGCAAGTATATCATTCATAATATATATTAGGCGTTGGACCCTGAGCACGGTATCTGTGTATTCCTTATAGTGTTAAGTATTCTCAGAGCGTCGGTGACGCTAGAACAGCTTTAAAGGTAATAAGGTTATACTGTGTTGCATTTACACTCTATCATTACACTAAGGTTTTACTGCACAATACACTGTTTATGGTTTAGATACAAAGGTTTAACATTGTGAGCGTCAGCGCCGCTGGTGATCTCCTCGTGGTCCCGAGCGTCCGCTACGCTATAGCGAATCATTACGTTAGTCAGCAGCCAATAGCGTGCCTGCCAGTGATCTCTTGGCCGTGAGCAAACGTGACGCTTGAGCGTCTCGACTACGGCTGAGCGATTGTTACGCAACGAGCGTACCCTTACGGTACTTCATACGTAAATAGCGTACAGTGTTCTTAGACCTCATAAAGGGTTTTATATACGATAAATATTCAGCTTTATCAATTGCGGGCTCGTCCTGTCCTTCACATATCTGCACTAGGTAATTTCAGCAGACATTATCCAGCAGCAAAGGGCGGGAGATCATATTCCTCGTAGTGCTGTCTGGATAAGCGTCTGCTTCTCTTAGTAAAGGGTGCTGAAGGAATCCGGGAACCGGAGGTAAGAACAACACGCTAGTCTCTTTTAAAACTGTTTATTTTTCTGTCTTGCGTACACACGCACGCATATCTGCATTTCTTTTCATTCGTGTATTTTCATATATCACTCTGTTTGCTATTGTATAATTGATAAACGTGCTAAGAGAGATTTGCCGCTATTTCATAGTTTAAGAGTAAAGGTAATATAGTTAAAGTATAGACAAACACACAGCTGTGCCTGAGAGACAAGGCGAAGTCAGTGTGGTGCGTGGTAGATGATAAAGGATCATCTACATTGATAAACGTATAAATTGTGTTACGGTGGATCTTTGCTTTGCGCACACGTGTCTCTAACAAAGGACTGAGACTTGCGTACGCAACCCAAGGGCCGACGCACGCAGCGTATAGTACGCAACGGAGCGTACGGGTACGCCCACGTAACTCAAATCACAAGTGTTAATTTTTTTTCAACGCGATAAATAGCGCAACGCGGTAAATAACGCAAGGCGATAAATCGTGCAAATCTATTTTAACATTCGAAATTTAAATTAACAGATCCTTCTCCTAATTGGTAACACATCTGGTCTAAAGAGAAATTTCTGCGCAGAAATAGAAATAGAAACAAAAGTGTATATGTGGTGAGTGAGTGTTTGTTTTTACAATTTTTGAGGTTGAACCACAAGAAAAGTCGAGTTCTCGTGAGGTACATACGTGTAAGTGACGTACATGGTGGCTAGGGAGGCATCCCTGGTTAAAACATACAATTTGAGCATTAGAGTGTAGCAGACCAGGAGGTCATACTGTAACAGACCAGGAGGTCATAGCAGACCAGCAGGTTCAGGTACAGCAGACAAGGAAGTCCGCTATACAGTCCACAGGCACAACACCTAAAAGGGTTGGTGCAACACCCATATAGGCCATACAAGCTCTGGCTGAAGGAATTCGCAGCCGTAATTTTCGATTCCGTTGGTCGCTCGGTACATAAGATTAGTTGCTTATGTGCTGAACGATTGTACCGCACGTAATTGTGTGCATTAGTAAACCTGACCGGTACTATTTGTGTACGAAGGTCATAAACGCTATTTGTACATTCTAACGTGATTTGTGTAATTTTTTTTATTTTAAGGGAAGTTCGCTGGTCACTCAGGAACTATCCAACAACCGATACTTGCTGGGGAACGCGCCCCAGTAAATAAAGGTTCACAGGGGCCCTAGGTTGGGTACAACAGCTCTGGATACAGTGATTGTGTTACTGGCCAACATGGGCGAGGAGTGAGTGGGGTACTCGGTAAACTTCACCGCCAGCCTGCCCCGGGCATCTTGGTTTTTGTAAGGGTTCGCTGAAGAAAAGCAACACCTGCAAGTTATGGGGGCCAGTTGTTCAGGTAGGGGGCGATCAACCTCGGTTCGGGTTGATTTAGTAAACCGACCAATCGGGTCGGCCAGGTATGTAATGTGTGAAAAATACGGTTCACACATAGAGGTTTTATGTGATGAATGGGAAAGAATGACTGTACTGGACGGGGAGAAATTCCCAAGAATAGGTAGCTTTAGCCCAGAAGTGTTACTAAATCTAAGGAGAAGGATAGGTCTTATTGAACCAGCAAAGAGACGGATCAAACATTATGATTGTTTAAAGTTATGGCAACAGGAAAGTGAAATGCAAAAAGAGCTAACTGACATACCTGACTCTCATCTTGGGAGGAGAGATGTGGCAATGGAAAGGATTATGGTTGCGGAGAAAGGCACAATGTTGAACAATAAAAACGCACTTAGCAACTGTAGTATAGATGATAAGAATAAGTATAATAAACATAACAATGATAATTGTAATGCTGTTAAATGTACAACTATTAACCCGTGCAAGTTGCACCCCATGTCAAACTTCCCTCAGGAATACGAGCAAGAAAGTGAACTCAACACGATGTCGGCACCACTTCCAGCAGCCATCACACAAGACATCCAGGTGGACGCGACCAAATCGGTAAAGGCAATAATCAAACCCCCTAACGGAGGGTCAGGTGAGGTCGTGTCCACAGGTACGTACAATGTTTTATATCACGCACAAACAAATGTACCCCATATTGTAAGACCAAAACAAGGTGATGTAATTGAGTTTAGTCCTGTCAGGGTGATCACAGTCCCCAATGGGAAGACTGACGGTCAGGGAACCATTCCCGTCCAGGACAGTGCAATGCGCTGTCCCTGGTCCCGGACCGAATTGAGATCAATTATGTCCGAATTTCCCGATCCACAGAAAAATCTAGTCGCATGTCAAAGGTTCATTAAAGAACTAGGAAACTCAACAGAACCCACCAACAAAGATTGGCGGACAGTGCTGAGGGCATGTTTGCCCTCCGGTGTTGACTCTGCGACATTTATTACTGATTGTCAATTAGACACAGAAGTACCTCAAACGGAGGAACACAATCAGGAATGTATTAAGCAGATAAACCAACAGTTGGAAGTATATTTCCCAGCCGTTGTCAAGTGGAATGAAATCTTCTCCATAAGACAAAACGAAAGGGAAAGTATCTCCAGTTATTTCAATCGAGCACTGCAAGTAATGGCTAGGAACACTGGGATCACAGACATCAAAACATGCGCACAGCATAGAGAAATAGCGGTTAAGGTATTAATGAATGGTTTAAAGGAGGTATTGAGTACAAGGGTACAGACCACCAACCCAAACTGGAGAAATATCTCGGTGGCCGCATTAAGAGAGGCCGCTATTGATATTGATCAAAATATCACCAGATACAGAGAGTCACAAAGTGATAAATTAATGGCCGCAAGCATACAGGCCCTAACCACAAGACCACTCCAGCATAAGCCCCAAACCCCTGCGAGAAATTTAAATGTGGAAGTCTGTTACAATTGTCATAAAAAAGGACACTTTGCGAGAGATTGTAGATCAAGAGGAATACAAAAGTCATATCAATCCCCTAGACAACAACATAACCATGATATCCAAGGAAGCAGGGAAGCACAGGGAAAGCGGTTGATGGTGATGAGCATCCGAGCGTTTGAGGAGGCATCAAATCAACCAAAACATCAGGTCACTGACACTTGGAAGAAGCCCCGGGTTTGTTATCTTTGTAAAAGAGAAGGGCATTATGCCAGCAACTGTAATAGCACACATAAAGTCAGACCCCCTAGACATGAAAATGAGCATAAATATGACACACCAAATTACAATCAGGGATCCCATAGGAAGAATTTTGAGCCACACCCATGATATGTAGTCAAGAAAGGTGATCATACGACTGATGGTAAGCCTGAGGTAACGGTTAATAAATTGGGAGGTCATTCCCTGAAGACACAGGAATGACCAGGTGAAACGTTGTAAATGTATTTGTGAAAAAATGTTTTTTTTTCTCTTTCTCTCTCTCTATCCCCATCTCTGACGATTATTGGTAGGATTCAAACATTGCATATATACTTGGTCTTTGCAGAAGTCTACCAAACCCCAGCATGACCTATCCGCACCAATGTATTCTGGCCAGATACAGACAATGGAATATGGAAGTGCTGGGGGGGAGGGACTGCGCAAGGAAACCATTAGACATGTAGATATGACAGCCTGATGATCTGACAATGTTTTAAAATGTTTTAAAATGTTTGAAAACTGTTTGTTTGAAAAATGTTTTTTTCCTGTTGTTGTTTATTGATGTGTTATGTTATATATATACATATATGAATTGTTCTCTCTCTCTTTTGTTTTTTTGCTGTTGTTGTTTTCTCTCTCTTCTCACTCATGCTTTCATGTTTTAAAGATGGTATGTCACACCTCAGTTAGGCAAATGGTAATGCAAGATTTTTTTGCTCCTTACAGAAAGATCGCTGGTTTGGAGGGAATATTGTATCACCAGAATGTTCGTTTGGAAGACTGAGAGACAGCACCTTTGAGAAGACAGCAGAACAAGAAGAACAACAAGACGAGAGAACTAATTATCGTAACAAGTTTCTCTCCCCCTCAAACTGATTTTCTGTACCCCATTACAAATTTCTTCTTTTCTCCTCCTGTAAGATGGACTTGCCCCAAGAGACTGTGATATGGATTTTTCCTGTTGACCATGATGTGGACCCGAGCAGTCTGTTTCGGTGAGAGTACCAGTGAGGTCGAGAAAGGACCCAGAAAGGTTCCAATGACTAAGACGGAGGTGTAAATTTCCAATAACAACCCAATCACCAAGCAAAGGCGAGTACCGGAAACGATCCAGCAGCCATGTTATCTGTAAACATTTTCTTTTAAGGATTGTTAGCTGAAGAAAACTGTATCTGTAGGCTCTGTAACAATGTCATTGAGGATGGGTGCATTAAGAAATGCCAATCCAGTTTTAATATCCATATGGACCGGCATCCCTGGAGTGACTATCACTCTTTAGTGGGTAGTGAGTGTTAAATCAAACAGATTGTTGGGTATGCTCTCAAGTACCTCAAGGTCATAGCAAATCAGGACTAGTACCATTTCCTTTAACGATAGGGGAGGTACTTGAGCTAAAGGGTGGGAGACCGGTGGACAGGAGGTTTAATATCTCCAGCCCTCCTAGTTTGAAGCTCCACCAATACCATGTGGATAGGTCCCTATTATGTTTTAACATCTCCAATCCCCGAAAGCCGGGAAATTGGGAAGTGTCATGGAGTAATCAAACCATGACCTTTTCGCATAGAGCAGATAGAATGCCTACAGATACAGAGCTTATACGCCACATAGCCAGTAGAGGAAAATCTTTCCGGTATAGGTATACCTTAGGAAATAGGATTACGAGAGTTGGAGAGGTATCACCAGGATACTGTGCACATATCGTACAACCTGATACGTGTACTAAGCAGATGGAAGAATTAGGGTTAGGAGATTTCACATGGAAGGTGTGTAATATGGTCATGTCCTACTCCGTCCCATATGTTCTCCCCGATGATGCATATTTCATATGCGGGAGAAAGGCGTATAAGTGGCTTGCCCCAAACTCTGAAGGATTGTGTTATATTGGAAAAGTACTGCCTGAAGTAATGACTGTATCACATGACAAAATGAAAGACATACACCGTGTTGCCCAAACTCCTTATACTCACACCCATTACGAGCACGTATTTAAACGGCACCTGATAGAAAGAACAGAGCATCCGGCCTCTGACATGATCCATGAATCCACCGGGATTCAGTTTCTAATCGCGTTAGATATCACTCGCACCGCCAGAGGAGTGTTGAATTATAAATACATATCTGCGCTCGCCAATTTGTTAGATAATATCACTGAAATGTATGATGACACGTTTAGGTATACTGGAAGAGAACTTCAGGCTTATAAAACAGAACTGGTACAGCATAGAATGGTTCTTAATTACCTCACAGCAGTGACAGGCGGATATTGTGTCACACTGGCAACACAATACGGCGTGAAATGTTGCGTATATATTACGAATAGCACCGAGGACCCGGTCGAGGTCATAGACCAAAAGATGGACGATATTCTCCAACTGAAGTGGGAATTTCGCAGGAGACACAATCTCACTCTTGCTGCTGTAGGTAATGAGCTGACTGGTTGGGTGTCATGGTTGAACCCGCGAAATTGGTTCTCTGGTTTAGGAGACTGGGCTCAAGGAGTCATAATGGATGTTGGGAAGTTTCTCCTATGTATCTTAGGTGTTATCATAACGATTGGTTTGATATTTAGATGCGGTCAGGCTTTAATGAGGTGCAATCGTCGTACTAGGGTAATGAGTTTAAGAAGTGAGGAAACTGTAATTCCAATGGACTTGATTTATGACCCAACGGTAGAAACAATGATGTGATGAAAATGCGATTTCTACGGTCCGTTTCTTTCACCTGTTTTTCCGTTTTCTCCAAGGTAAAAAGACCCACTTGGACGAGGAGTTTGATGAGCCGATATACAGACAACAGATGGATTAAAGAAGAAGTTTTGACAACCTGATACACAGATTTTTGATGAACTATGCCATGGATCCCCAGTTTCCCTAGAAATTTTAAAATTACGCTAGCCCAACACTTTTGTAAATCTATGGACATTGACAGCTTTTGCTCGCACCTTATGGGCAAAAGCACAAAGAAGACTGCATTCAACAGACACCAAACAAGACCTCAATCGACGAATGTACATTTACCTGACATAGAATACCACCGCATTTACCGTAATTATGTCTTTTCTTCATTTCTACAACCCTCAGGTAATGACACACAGAGTCGATAGGGAATACAGGCACAGATATCAGCAATCACATATCTCCCCCATTCATGTATCATCAACTAAAATGTGCTCCCCCATTTTGTTACAACCAAAGCCGAAAAGAGCTCGGTAAAGTTTGACAGCCCATCCACAGACCCGTACCACGGGATAAGAAGGAATTCAAATGTATACTTCGCAATACCTCGAAGCTTGATGTACCACACGTACGGCACGATGATACATGACCCCCCAAACATGGACTCATACACACATGCTTCTGCTATCTCACTAGGTCATACCCTCTTCACACCTTCTCCTCTCTCCTCCCTTACCCAACCATGGAAATGTATTAACCCCTGACATATATTTTTCTCTTTTTGAAATGTTTTAGAAGGTGGCAGTTATTGTTGACTGCCAAAGGGTGGACTGTCAAAGTCAGAAAAATATCTCTATGCACACTACCATATTTGCACCTCACACAGGTCCGTGCTGCGCATGCGTACGCTCTCCCGTACGTGCGCATACTCACAGTCGCGGGCACCCGCAGGCGCACGGTATGCGTATTTACGGTAGAGTTTATGTGATCGTAGCGTGCGACTCAATCGTTACATATTTTCACTATATAATGTATTTTGTAGATCATGGTCCCTTTGATACATTCTGAAAGTTTAGTTAACATAGCATGTTCCTGAACAGAGAGATCCCTCTTTGTATTGTACGAAGGGTCTAACAGGGGTCATACAGTGGTGTTTGGTACCCATCGGAAGAGTATTTAAATAGCAATATTCCGGTGTTGGTTTGGAGCGGATTAATCGCTCGTGCGAATAGTTATGGACATAAGAAGTTTATGTCCATTTACTATTATTTGTTCTTATTTAGTCATGCGGCGGGAAACCCAGTATCCCACCCACCTGAACAGTTGGAAGCAGTCACAGCCCACCTGTATGAATCAACCTATGACCTTTTGTTATAATGCGAAGCCGAATTCCTGTGTCCAATGAACAATGAGATTGTAGGGACCATTGAATTGTATTGTGTGTGGGGCATAAATAGGCAGGCCGACCATATCCAGTTCACTCTCTTCAACGGTTCTCATTGCTGATAATCGGGAGCTGGATATCGAGGCGCATGCGATCGTTTCCCCTTGTGCGTAAGTGTTTCTCCGCAACTATATTGATCTTCTTGTTATTGTGGGCCAATTTCTCTCTCTCTCTCTCTTCTCCTCTTTCTCTCTTATTTTCCCTTAAATAGTAATTGTATTATATTTCCGGTGTAGTTATCTGGTTAGGTAGTCTATGTTATATTGTAGTGTATGATTTGTATTTGTATTAATTCTTTTGCAAGTATATCATTCATAATATATATTAGGCGTTGGACCCTGAGCACGGTATCTGTGTATTCCTTATAGTGTTAAGTATTCTCAGAGCGTCGGTGACGCTAGAACAGCTTTAAAGGTAATAAGGTTATACTGTGTTGCATTTACACTCTATCATTACACTAAGGTTTTACTGCACAATACACTGTTTATGGTTTAGATACAAAGGTTTAACATTGTGAGCGTCAGCGCCGCTGGTGATCTCCTCGTGGTCCCGAGCGTCCGCTACGCTATAGCGAATCATTACGTTAGTCAGCAGCCAATAGCGTGCCTGCCAGTGATCTCTTGGCCGTGAGCAAACGTGACGCTTGAGCGTCTCGACTACGGCTGAGCGATTGTTACGCAACGAGCGTACCCTTACGGTACTTCATACGTAAATAGCGTACAGTGTTCTTAGACCTCATAAAGGGTTTTATATACGATAAATATTCAGCTTTATCACAGGAAATGCAGGAATCGACCTAGTTGAAATTCCTCCATCGGGGCCTTACTGGCCTCGCACCACGCAACATATTTTCGCCAAATGCGGTGATAATGCTTTGCGGTTACATCCTTCCTGGCTTGATCAGGGTAGGGATGACTTCATCCGGAATGCCTTTTTCCTTCAGGATCCGGCGTTCAACCGCCCTGCCGTCAAACGCAGCCGCGGTAAGTCTTGGAATAGACAGGGTCCTTGCTGGAGCAGGTCCCTTCTTAGAGGTAAAGGCCACGGGTCCTCCGTGAGCATCTCTTGAAGTTCCGGGTACCAAGTCCTTCTTGGCCAATCCGGAGCCACGAGTATAGTTCTTACTCCCCTCCATCTTATAATTCTCAGTACTTTTGGTATGAGAGGAAGAGGAGGGAACACATACCAGAGCGTCCACAGCTATTGCCTGAGGGTCCCTTGACCTGGCGCAATACCTGTCCAATTTTTTGTTTAGGCGGGACGCCATCATGTCCACCTTTGGTTTTTCCCAATGGTTTACAATCATGTGGAAGACTTCTGGGTGAAGTCCCCACTCTCCCGGGTGGAGGTCGTGCCTGCTGAGGAAGTCTGCTTCCCATTTGTCCACTCCCGGAATGAACACTGCTGACAATGCTATCACATGATTTTCCGCCCAGCGAAAAATCCTTGCAGCTTCTGCCATTGCCCTCCTGCTTCTTGTGCCGCCCTGTCTGTTTACGTGGGCGACTGCCGTGATGTTGTCCGACTGGATCAGCACCGGCTGACCTTGAAGCAGAGGTCTTGCTTGGCTTAGGGCATTGTAAATGGCCCTTAGCTCCAAAATATTTATATGAAGTGATGTCTCAAGGCTTGACCACAAGCCCTGGAAATTTCTTCCCTGTGTGACTGCTCCCCAGCCTCGCAGGCTGGCATCCGTGGTCACCAGGACCCAGTCCTGAATGCCGAATCTGCGGCCCTCTAGAAGATGAGCACTCTGCAACCACCACAGGAGAGACACCCTTGTCTTTGGTGACAGGGTTATCCGCTGATGCATCTGAAGACGCGATCCGGACCATTTGTCCAGCAGGTCCCACTGGAAAGTTCTTGCGTGGAATCTGCCGAATGGAATTGCTTCGTAGGAAGCCACCATTTTTCCCAGGACCCTTGTGCACTGATGCACTGACACTTGGCCTGGTTTTAGGAGGTTTCTGACTAGTTCGGATAACTCCCTGGCTTTCTCCTCCGGGAGAAACACCTTTTTCTGGACTGTGTCCAGGATCATCCCTAGGAATAGAAGGCGTGTCGTCGGGATCAGCTGCGATTTTGGAATATTGAGAATCCAACCGTGCTGCCGCAGCACTATCTGAGATAGTGCTACCCCGGCTTCCAACTGTTCCCTGGATCTTGCCCTTATCAGGATATCGTCCAAGTAAGGGATAACTAAAACTCCCTTCTTTCGAAGGAGTATCATCATTTTGGCCCTTACCTTGGTAAAGACCCGGGGTGCCGTGGACAATCCAAACGGCAGCGTCTGAAACTGATAGTGACAGTTCTGTACCACAAACCTGAGGTACCCTTGGTGAGAAGGGTAAATTGGGACATGTAGGTAAGCATCTTTGATGTCCAGAGAGACCATATAGTCCCCTTCTTCCAGGTTTGCAATCACTGCTCTGAGTGACTCCATCTTGAATTTGAACCTTTGTATGTAAGTGTTCAAGGATTTTAGATTTAAAATTGGTCTCACCGAGCCGTCCGGCTTCGGTACCACAAATAGTGTGGAATAGTACCCCTTTCCCTGTTGCAGGAGGGGTACCTTGATTATCACCTGCTGGGAATACAGCTTGTGAATGGCTTGCAATACTGCCTCCCTGTCTGAGGGAGACGTCGATAAAGCAGACTTTAGGAAACGGCGAGAGGGAGACGTCTCGAATTTCTTGAGACGGGCCCCCACCGTGCCTGAGTCCGCTTGTAAAGCCCCAGGGTCATGCTGAGGACTTTGCGGAGGCGGGAGAGGGCTTTTGTTCCTGGGAACTGGCTGTTTGCTGCAGCCTTTTTCCTCTCCCTCTGCCACGGGGCAGAAATGAGGCGTCTTTTGCCCGCTTGCCCTTATGGGGCCGAAAGGACTGCGCCTGATAATACGGCGTCTTCTTAGGTTGAGAAGCTACCTGGGGTAAAAATGTGGATTTTCCAGCAGTTGCCGTGGCTACCAGGTCTGATAGACCTACCCCAAATAACTCCTCCCCCTTATAAGGCAATACTTCCATGTGCCTTTTAGAATCCGCATCACTTGACCACTGCAGCGTCCATAACCCTCTTCTTTCAGAAATGGACAGCGCGCTAACTCTTGATGCCAGTCGGCAAATATCCCTCTGTGCATCACGCATATATAGAAATGCATCCTTCAAATGCTCTATAGTCAGTAATATACTGTCCCTATCTAGGGTATCAATATTTTCAGTCAGGGAATCCGACCACGCCAGGCCCGCACTGCACATCCAGGCTGAGGCGATTGCTGGTCGCAGTATAACACCCGTGCGAGTGTATATACATTTTAGGATATTCTCCAGCTTTCTATCGGCAGGTTCCTTTAGGGCGGCCGTATCAGGAGAGGGTA
This sequence comes from Pseudophryne corroboree, assembly GCF_028390025.1. NCBI lineage: Eukaryota > Metazoa > Chordata > Amphibia > Anura > Myobatrachidae > Pseudophryne > Pseudophryne corroboree. Next base: position 83,307,283 of record NC_086455.1, read on the forward strand.
GTGCTACCTGTTTAGACAAGCGTGTGAGCGCTTTATCCACCCTAGGGGGTGTTTCCCAACGTGCCCTATCCTCTGGCGGGAAAGGGTACGATGCCAATAACCTTTTAGGAATTATCAGTTTTTTATCGGGGGAAACCCACGCCTCATCACACACTTCATTTAATTCCTCGGATACAGGAAAAACTACAGGCAGTTTTTTCTCACCAAACATAATACCCTTTTTAGTGGTACTTGTATTATCAGAGATATGCAATACATTTTTCATTGCTTCAATCATGTAACGTGTGGCCCTAGTGGAAGTCACGTTTGTCTCCTCATCATCGACACTGGAGTCAGTATCCGTGTCTGTGTCTGCCATTTGAGGTAACGGGCGTTTTAAAGCCCCTGATGGCGTTTGAGACCCCTGGACAGGCACAAGCCGAGTAGCCGGCTGTCTCATGTCGTCAACTGTCTGTCGTAAAGAGCTGACACTGTCACGCAATTCCTTCCATAAGCTCATCCACTCAGGTGTCGACTCCCTAGGGGGTGACAACTCTATAATAGGCAATTGCTCCGCCTCCATCTCATTTTCCTCCTCAAACATGTCGACACAATCGTACCTACACACCACACACACACAGGGAATGCTCTGATAGAGGACAGGACCCCACTAGCCCTTTGGGGAGACAGAGGGAGAGTATGCCAGCACACACCAGAGCGCTATATATAGACAGGAATACCACTATAAAATGTGCTTTTCCCTTTATAGCTGCTGTTAGTATCAAAACTGCGCCAAATTAGTGCCCCCCTCTCTTTTTTACCCTTTTCTGTAGTGCAGGACTGCAGGGGAGAGTCAGGGAGACGTCCTTCCAGCGGAGCTGTGATGGAAAATGGCGCCCGTGTGCTGAGGAGATAGGCTCCGCCCCCTTCTCGGCGGCCTTTTCTCCCGCTTTTTGGTGAGTTCTGGCAGGGGTTAAAATACATCCATATAGCCCTGGGGGTTATATGTGGTGTATTTATGCCAGCCAAGGTGTTTACATTGCTGCTCAGGGCGCCCCCCCCTAGCGCCCTGCACCCTCAGTGACCGGAGTGTGAAGTCTGCCTGAGTAACAATGGCGCACAGCTGCAGTGCTGTGCGCTACCTTGTTGAAGACTGATGTCTTCTGCCGCCGATTTTTCCGGACCTCTTCTTGCTTCTGGCTCTGTAAGGGGGCCGGCGGCGCGGCTCTGGGACCGAGCTCCGAGGCTGGGCCTGTGTTCGGTCCCTCTGGAGCTAATGGTGTCCAGTAGCCTAAGAAGCCCAAGCTGGCTGCAAGCAGGCAGGTTCGCTTCTTCTCCCCTTAGTCCCTCGATGCAGTGAGCCTGTTGCCAGCAGATCTCACTGAAAATAAAAAACCTAAAACTAAACTTTCACTAAGAAGCTCAGGAGAGCCCCTAGTGTGCACCCTTCTCGGCCGGGCACAAAAATCTAACTGAGGCTTGCAGGAGGGTCATAGGGGGAGGAGCCAGTGCACACCAGGTAGTCCTAAAGCTTTACTTTTGTGCCCAGTCTCCTGCGGAGCCGCTATTCCCCATGGTCCTTACGGAGTTCCCAGCATCCACTAGGACGTCAGAGAAATTAGGCTCTCTTATTGTCTGTAAAGTAAGCTTCCTCAACCTGCTCAGGTGCTTTGTCAGTAATGTGTAACACATTCCTAATGGCCTCAATTATGAGCTGCACCCCCTTTGCAAGGGCTGCCTCACACCCCCCCCCCACCCCCCCCCCCACCCCCTTTATAACCCCTTGGTACCACACAGGATAACTGAAGTTATGTGGAGGGCCAGTGCTCCCTGTCATCGTCTCTGTGTGAATCTGCAGGGAGAAAATGGTGCTGGTGAGCTGCTGGATTCGCTCTGAGGAGAACCTCTGCCCCTGTAATGGTGCGTCTTCCCGCACTTTGAAAGATTATACTGGCCTGAGGATTTCATCGCTGGTAGCAGACAAAGTTCCTGAAATCCCAAGTGACCAGTGTGTAGGATTTTGCGCTGGCCCAGGGCGCCCCTCACAGCGCCGCGCAGTCTGCCTCTGAGCCCTCCGGAGCGCTCCCACCCTGAAGCCGCCATACACGCCGGTTCCCCGCTGGTCGGGTTGCCAGCAATCTACTCACCACCGCCGTCTTCTGGCTCTGTTAGGGGGTGGCGGCATGCTGCGGGAGTGAGCGGTCGCCTCGGGGGCTTGCGATCATCACCCTCAGGAGCTCACTGTCCTGTCAGCGGAGATAGTGGCCATTAACCTCAGAGGGTTGGATACTACTCCACCCCTAAGTCCCACGAAGCAGGGAGGCTGTTGCCAGCAGTCTTCCTGTGCCTAACTCTATTAAAAATAATAAAACTAGAAAAACTTCTATGGAGCTCCCCTAGCTGTGACCGGCTCCACCGGGCACATTTTCTAAACTGAGTCTGGTAGGAGGGGAATAGAGGGAGGAGCCAGCCCACACTATTATACTCTTAAAGTGCCCATGGCTCCCAAGGGACCAGTCTATACCCCATGGTACTGATGTGGACCCCAGCATCCTCTAGGACGTAAGAGAAAATACAGTTGCTGTGCAGACCATCTCAGTGAATCAGTGTAGGGCGAATGTTTTTACGAGGACATCGGGCTGTCCGCAATATGGTCGTCAAGCCACGTTTCCGTAAAGCAGAGGACGGACGACCCGGTAATGCCTGACCCTGCGCTGCACAGAAGGAGGGACAAATCGTCGAACTTGTTTGCCAGTGAGCGCACATTCGAAAGCAGGATCGCGGGAAGTGCAGACCGGTGCCCTCACCGCCGCCACCTCACTAGGGCACCTGCGCGACAGCCTTTCCTCTGAGCCCAGGTCCTTCTACTAGGGCCGACATGAGGGCCTCCATCATTCTCTTTCCGGGGCCGGCGATCCACCCGCCAGTCGCCACACGGGCTGCGGGGGGGGGCGCGGCCGCTCGGTCATCCACTTCGGTGTCCACGACGTCTGCATCCTTGCCACACAGGGCAGCAAGGGCTGCAAGGGCCACTGATCTGCCCGCCAACAGGCCCGAACGTGTGGTAAGCACCTCAGGAGCGCTCCAACTTAGGAGGGCTTCCGTGCTGTATTTGGTCACCGGTGGGGTAGACAAGGGCAGGGGAAAACAAGGGGAAACAGGTATTTTGGCTGAGCTGCGTAGCTCCGAGGCAGCCATCTGCGGCGCCATCTTAGATTGTAATCGCTATAATCGTTGTTGCTGTAACCTATTGCTGCTCCTTAATACAATGGGTATATTTGAAACAAGTGATACTGTAAATAAAATAACTGCTTTTTCTGTTGCTGATTTAGTCAAAGCAGACTTGTGGAGAGGTGTTAAAATCCAATTCCTGTTGTGTAGGTGTGAAAGATCTCAGTGTGAGAGGCCTTTGAAGTAGATTTCTTGTGGGGGTAGTGATAACATGTGTCCTGTGGAATGGCTCTCTTGCAAATTGAAGTGAACAGTGACCCTTCAGTGATTCAGAGCCTGAATATGCTGTATATTATTTGATTAATGCAAGAAGTCAGTTATTTTTTGCTCAGAGAATAGAGGTGAATGATGTCTAAGTGAGGGGCTGGATGGAGCCAAATACAGGTTGTAGTCCACAGTACCTTGTCTTGGATGTCCAATGCAGAGCACAGTAGATTCCAAACTGAAGGACTTCTCAGTGGAGATTTGCAGAGGTTTCAATCTAGTGTGTATCTCAGTGCAGGAATGCAATCCGTTGGTTTTGATGAGATGTCAGCGTAGAGTAGTACAAGTTAAAGGTAAGTCCTTGGATATTTATGATGATTTATAGGTCAGTTGTGGTGAATTTCAGCTGTTTTATGGAGATGATCAGGAGCATGCAAAAGGTGAGGCAGCCATCAAGGGACAGTGGCCTTCATTATTTATTAAGAGATAAAGCAGACACTCCTTTCTTCTGTCAATGAACCAAAATCTAGTCATATGACAATAAAAACACATATATTAGAAAGTTATTTCAGCTTAATCTTCCTTTAAATCCTCAGTGAGAAATATGGGTAGAAAGGATTATGTACATACTAAGGGGTCTATTTACTAAGCCTTAGATGGAGACAAAGTAGACAGAGATAAAGCACCAGCCAATCAGCTCCTAACTGCCATAGCACAGGCTGTGCTCAAAAAATGTCAGGAGCCGATTGGTTGGTACCATATCTACTTTATTTCCAGCCAAGACATAGTAAATAGACTATTAAATCTTCTTTCTCTAAATCTGTGCATTCTGGCAGTGTCGGACTATGGCATGAAGGGCCCACCAGGGGGATGCAGTGTTAAGGGTCCATGCTTAAGAGATTAGGCTAGTTATTATGGGGTGAGACCAGCCCCCACAGAGGCTTAGACAGCCAGAAGAGACCATGTAACTGGCCCTGTACTAGAGTAACAATGTATAGTTTGAGGGGTGTAGTATGGTATGCCGGCGGTCGGGCTCCCGGCGACCAGCATACCGGCGCCGGGAGCCCGACCGCCGGCATACCGACAGTGTGGCCAGCGCAAATGGGCCCCTTGCGGGCTAGCTGCGCTCGCCACGCTGCGGGCACGGTGGCGCGCCACTCTATTTTATTCTCCCTCCAGGGGGGTCGTGGACCCCCACGAGGGAGAATAAGTGTCGGTATGCCGGCTATAAGGATTCCGGCGCCGGTATACTGTGCGCCAGGATCCCAAGAGCCGGCATACTGAAGACCACCCTAGTTTGAGTGCACTCTGTAGAATCTGGCATTAGCGGAAGGGGTGGGGCCCTCAGGTAGTGGGGGCCAGTGGGGATTTCTACTTTACCTTTGTGGGCCAGTCCAACCCAGCATAACAGCACCTGTAGCAGTCAATGGGGTCAATCCAATTAGCTGCGGGTACGAGTCATCACGGTAGTGAGGTCAGAGCAGTTTTGAGCGAATTCAGGCTGCGAAGGGTGCAAGATTGGGCGCCTTTGCCGGTGTTTAAATGCAGAGGCAATGGCATTTTGCACTCAATGCAGCTAATTGGATTGACCCCAACAAGTATGACTGGAAGCATCGCTATCAGTACTAAATGTGGGTACACACCAGAACAACGGCAAAACAGGCCAATAGTCAAGACAATTTTCACGATTGGCCGTACACATCACACACTGTAACGAACGATGGAACAAAATGTCGTTCAGTCCTTCATTAATATGCACAGCGCTACATACAATATAGTCCAAGCTGGCCATGCAGCACAGCGGACCAGAGGATGTTGCAAGGGACTCACTGGAGCTCGAAATAGAGAGTACACATCAGATGATATACACAATTTGTCATTCCGATATGGTAAAAAGTGCCAAAAAAGGCCTGATGTGTACACACTGTAAGGTGACTGATGAATTGGGTACTGAAAGTGGCATGAATGTACCGTAGTCCTAACTCCTTTACATGACCACTGACTGCTCTATTTTGAATGTTGCTTGATTGGAATCCTTGATGAACTCATAACACTGTAAAAAATATTTACAACTACTGTGGCATAAACTTTGGATAAAATCTCAACCCATTATAATCTTTATTTAATTGCACACACGATAGTTACACCTTGAGTGAATGTTAAGACTGCAACGTCAGACATCTTGGATTGGCCAAGTTCCTTGTTGCTTCCTAGTCAAATCATAAACTGAGGAAAAGTAAAGCGGTCGAGAGTGAAAATTTCGACAGCATTATGTTTACGGGAGAATGCCAAGACAACTGTAATGTAAAAAAAAACAACTAAATTTCTCTAACGTCCTAGTGGATGCTGGGGACTCCGTAAGGACCATGGGGAATAGACGGGCTCCGCAGGAGACTGGGCACTCTAAGAAAGATTTAGTACTACTGGTGCGCACTGGCTCCTCCCTCTATGCCCCTCCTCCAGACCTCAGTTAAAATCTGTGCCCGGACAGAGCTGGGTGCATTTTAGTGAGCTCTCCTGAGCTTGCTAATAAGAAAGTATTTTAGTTAGGTTTTTTATTTTCAGAGAGCTTCTGCTGGCAACAGACTCTCTGCTACGTGGGACTGAGGGGAGAGAAGCAAACCTACTAACTGCGGCTAGGTTGCGCTTCTTAGGCTACTGGACACCATTAGCTCCAGAGGGATCGAACACAGGAACCTAACCTTGGTCGTCCGATCCAGGAGCCGCGCCGCCGTCCCCCTCGCAGAGCCAGAAGACAGAAGCCGGCGGGTTGAAGCAAGAAGACGTCAAAATCGGCGGCAGAAGACTCCTGTCTTCATATGAGGTAGCGCACAGCACTGCAGCTGTGCGCCATTGCGCCCACACTAACCCACACACTCCGGTCACTGTAGGGTGCAGGGCGCAGGGGGGGCGCCCTGGGCAGCAATTGATTACCTCCTGGCAAAAGCAGCATATATACAGCTGGGCACTGTAATATGCATGAGCCCCCGCCATTAATTTTACACAAAATCCTATAGAGGCTCGAACCAATTTGATTGTAGGAACTGCAACACCACGTTAAGATCCCAAGGTGCCGTAGGAGGCACAAAGGGAGGCTGGATGTGCAGAACCCCTTTCAAGAAAGTCTGAACCTCAGGGAGGGCAGCCAATTGTTTCCGGAAGAAAATGGATAAGGCCGAAATTTGGACCTCTATGGATCCCAAACGCAGGCCCACATCCACACCTGGTTGCAGAAAGAGTAGAAACCGTCCAAGTTGAAACTCCACCGTAGGAAACTTCTTGGATGTGAAGACATACTTTTTCCAAATCCGATGGTAATGTTTAGACGTTACTCCCTCCCTAGCCTGTATCAGAGTAGGAATAACTTTGTTCGAAATGCCCTTCCGAGCTAAGATCTGGCGTTCAACCTCCATGCTGTCAAACGTAGCCACGGTAAGTCTTGATAAGCGAAAGGCCCCTGTTGCAGAAGGTCCTCTCAAAGACGAAGAGGCCCAGAAGATCCACGTACCAAGCTCTTCTTGGCCAGTCTGGAACAATGAGGATCACCTGAACTCTTGCTTTCTTTATGAGTTTTAGAATTCTTGGGATGAGTGGAAGTGGAGGGAACACATACACTGACTTCAAAACCCAACGAGTTACCAGGGTGTCCACTGCCACTGCCTGTGGATCCCGCGACCTGGAACAGTACCTCCGAAGCTTCTTGTTGAGTCGGGAGGCCATCATGTCTATTTGAGGTACACCCCAAAGAATTGTTACCTCCGTGAACACCTCTGGATGGAGGCCCCACTCGCCCGGATGAAGATCGTGTCTGCTGAGGAAGTCTGCTTCCCAGATGTCCACTCCCGGAATAAAGATTGCCGACAGCACCACCACGTGCTTTTCTGCCCAAAGGAGGATCCTTGTTACCTCCGACATCACCGCCCAGCTCTTCGTTCCGCCCTGTCTGTTTATGTAAGCCACCATCGTTACATTGTCCGACTGCACCTGAATGGCCTGATCTTATAGAAGATGTGCCGCTTGTAGAAGACCGTTGTACATGGCCCTTAGTTCCAGAATGTTTATTGGAAGAATGGATTCCAGACTTGACCACCTTCCCTGGAAGGTTTCCCCTTGGGTGACAGCGCCCCAACCTCTGAGACTTGCATCCGTAGTTAGGAGGATCCAGCTCTGAGTCCCGAACCTGCGGCCCTCGAGAAGGTGCGACATTTGTAGCCACCACAGGAGCAAAATCCTGGCTTTCGGCGACAGCCGTATTCTCTGGTGCATGTCTAGGTGAGATCCCGACCACTTGTCCAGGAGGTCCAGTTGGAAGGACCGAGCATGAAATCTTCCATACTGCAGAGCCTCGTAGCAGGCAACCATCTTCCTCAGAAGGCGAATGTACTGATGAATCGATACCCGGGCAGGCTTCAAGACATCCCGGATCATTGTTTGTATCACCAACGCCTTCTCCACCGATAGAAACACCCTCTGCACTTCCGTGTCGAGCATCATCCCCAGGAAAGACAATCTCCTTGTTGGCTCCAAATGTGACTCAGGAAGATTCAGGATTCATCCATGATCCCTGAGCAGAGTCGTGATTGCAATGGACTGATACAATCTCTCCCTGGACGACGCCTTTATCAGCAGATCGTCCAGATATGGAATTATGTTCACTCCCCGTCTGCGGAGTAGCACCATCATCTCTGCCATCTCCTTGGTGAACACCCTCGGTGCAGTGGAGAGGCCGAATGGCAGTGCCTGGAACTGATAATGACAGTACAGTGGTGCAAATCTTAGATAAGCCTGATGAGGCGGCCAGATCGGAATGTGAAGGTACGCATCCTTGATATCCAGGGATACCAGGAATTTCCCCTCCTCTAGACCTGAGATCACTGCTCTCAGAGACTCCATTTTGAACTTGAATTCCCTCAAATAAGGATTTAGCGACTTCAGGTTCAAAATTGGTCTGACCGAACCATCCGGTTTCGGTACCACAAATATGTTTGAATAGTAACCTTTCTTTTCCAAATGCGGTGGAACCGGAACAATGACATTTGCCCTTTCCAATTTTTTAATGGCTTCCTGTAGGATAGCCCTTTCTGTCAGCAAAGCTGGTAAGCCTGATTTGAAGAATCTGTGAGGTGGGAGTTCTTGAAATTCCAGCCTGTACCTCTGGGACACTATATCCTGTACCCAGGGATCCAGGCCGGATGATACCCAGACGTGACTGAAAAGTCTGAGTCCCGCTCCCACCTGCCCGCTCTCCAGGCTGGGAGGTTCACAGTCATGCTGAGGATTTTGAGGAAACAGAGCCAGGCTTCTGTTCCTGGGAACCTGCAGGTGCAGGATTTCTGGATTTTCCCCGACCAGCTCTGAAGAAAGTGGTAGGAATTTTGGATTTCTTAACCTTAGCGGTCCAAAAGGACTGCATCATAGATGAAGAAAAATATTTCTTCGGTGTCTGAGGGAAGAAAGGTTGACTTACCCATGGTTGCCGTGGAGATCCACGCATCCAAAGCTTCCCCAAATAGAGCCTTACTTGTGAAGGGTAGGTTCTCCACACGTCTCCTGGATTCCGCGTCTGCAGACCATTGGCGTAGCCAGAGTCCTCTGCGTGTGGAGACAGCCATAAAAGACATCCTTGCATTCAGATGACCCAGGTCCTTCATGGCCTCCACCATGAAACCAGCCGAATCCTGTATGCGACGTAAAAACATTTCAATGTCACTGCTATCTATATAATCTAATTCCTAATGTGCCTGACCACTTTACTATGGCTTTAGGAATCCATGCACAGGCAATAGTGGGCCTTAACGCTACGCCGGAAGCAGTGTATATGGATTTGAGGGTAGTCTCAATCTTGTGGTCTGCTGGCTCTTTTAGACAGTCTAGATACAGAAGCGTCTACTGCAGGCGGGTTTTCCTACTTTTTCCTATCCTCCTCAGGGAAGGGGGGAGGAAACCTTTTTGGGATTTGGAATTTTTTCTCTGTGTTTTCCCAGGATATTTCAAATAATGTGTTTAATTCCTTAGATGCAGGAAAGGTCAGGGAGGCTTTCTTAACGTGGAGGGATTGCTGACTCCAGAGTGCCATTGGAGTAGTCAGGGGTGTCTCCAACTGTTGACCGATTGGTTGTTCATCATTTAAATATGGACTTTGAGCACCCCTGTTTACCTTCTGATGAAACCGTACCACTTATATACGGAGAAACGCGTTAAGGAGGCTACCTACTGCATCTATCCATTTTAAACCACCCGGACTCCTTATATATCGGAGGCTGCCTTTCATACATCTTTATACAGCGACCCGGAGCAGCGCCTGGTTTCCCTCCCTGAGGACATCAAGGCACCGCCGCGCTACATATGCGCACCACCGGATAACATCACATCAGCCGGCCTCGCAGCAGCGGCAACGGTGAGAGATCAGCTGGCGGTGGGGAGGGTTACCTTGAGAGCGCTGAGTCTTCGGATCCAATACTACCAACTGAGCTGGTTGGCGGCTTCTTCATCGGCTGTACGGCCGCTACGTGCACTTAAATATTTATGCTTTATACCATCAGCAGCCCATTTGGAGTTACAAACTAGCACTATACTGTGCTTAATTATCCTACATTTGGAGCTCCAGAACAGTCACTTGTGGACCTATTCATTGGTGGGCATATGGACTAAATTTAAGCAGTGGTAGCAATTGGTGCAAGACATGGTTTATTAATTGTATTGTTTTTAGATAAATGTAATAAAATTATTTTTAACAAGTACTATGGTATAGCGCTCTCTTATGATACTGTGTATCTAGATTTTTTTCTTCTTCTGTTTGTGTACCAGCGAGTATTACAGAATACTCGTATGAGAGCAGCTTTAAAAGGTATTATACCAATCATTTATCATATTGGTTAACAGCTTTTTAAAATAGTTTAGCTAAACTATTTATTTATTCTTTATCGTGCGCCAAAAAATAACATAATATTTTTTATTGGTTATTTATATTAGGCTTTCTTATTGTCTGTAAAGTAAGCTTCCTCGACCTGCTCAGGTGCTTTGTCAGTAATGTGTAACACATCCCTAATGGCCTCAATTATGAGCTGCACCCCCTTTGCAAGGGCTGCCTCAATTACGAGCTGCCCCCCCCCCCCCCCCCCCCCACTCCCTTTATAACCCCTTGGTACCGCACAGGATAACTGAAGTTATGTGGAGGGTCAGTGCTCCCTTTCATCATCTCTGTGTGAATCTGCAGGGAGAATATGGTGCTGGTGAGCTGCTGGATTCGCTCTGAGGAGAACCTCTGCCCCCTGTAATGGTGCGTCTTCCCGCACTTTGAAAGATTATACTGGCCTGAGGATTTCATCCCAAGTGACCAGTGTGTAGGATTTTGCGCTGGCCCAGGGCGCCCCTCACAGCGCCGCGCAGTCTGCCTCTGAGCCCTCCGGAGCGCTCCCACCCTGAAGCCGCCATACACGCCGGTTCCCCGCTGGTCGGGTTGCCAGCAATCTACTCACCACCGCCGTCTTCTGGCTCTGTTAGGGGGTGGCGGCATGCTGCGGGAGTGAGCGGTCGCCTCGGGGGCTTGCGATCATCACCCTCAGGAGCTCAGTGTCCTGTCAGCGGAGACAGTGGCCATTAACCTCAGAGGGTTGGATACTACTCCACCCCTAAGTCCCACGAAGCAGGGAGGCTGTTGCCAGCAGCCTCCCTGTGCCTAACTCTATTAAAAATAATAAAACTAGAAAAACTTCTATGGAGCTCCCCTAGCTGTGACCGGCTCTACCGGGCACATTTTCTAAACTGAGTCTGGTAGGAGGGGTATAGAGGGAGGAGCCAGCCCACACTATTATACTCTTAAAGTGCCCATGGCTCCCAAGGGACCAGTCTATACCCCATGGTACTGATGTGGACCCCAGCATCCTCTAGGACGTAAGAGAAAATACAGTTGCTGTGCAGACCATCTCAGTGAATCAGTGTAGGGCGAATGTATTTTACGAGTGCATTCATGGAGCCTCATAAAGCAATAGTAGGTACCAACCTGATATCTCTATCACTGTTGAAAACTCGACTATCTACCCTACCCCACAAGCTCGCTACCTAGGTGTCATCCTTGACTCTGATCTGTCCTTTGTTCCCCACATTCAATCTGTCTCAAGATCATGTTACACGCATCTAAAAAACATATCCAAAATACGACCATACCTTACACAAGACACTGCTAAAACTCTAATCCACGCTCTCATTATCTCCCGTATTGATTATTGCAATAGTCTCCTAACTGGTCTTCCCAAAACGAGACTCTCACCACTACAATCCATTCTGAATGCAGCGGAGAGGCTTATCTTCCTCGCTAGACGTTCATCGTCTGCAGATCCACTCTGTCAGTCCCTCCATTGGTTACCAGTACTCTACCGCATTCAATATAAAATACTTTTACTCACACACAAGGCCATTAACCAAACTACACCAACGTACATCACTTCGCTTATCACAAAATATCTCCCAACCCGACCTCTTCGCTCTTCACAAGACCTGCGTCTCTCATCCACACTCATTACTCGCTCCCACTCACGACTGCAGGACTTTCATCGGGCTGCACCCACTCTGCTGAATGCCCTACCACGCACAATAAGACTCTCCTCTAGTCTCCAAACATTCAAGCATTACCTGAAAACTCACCTCTTTAGGCAAGCGTATCAAATTCCAGAACCGCCCACATAACTTTCATAAACCTTCCTATCAAACTGCATCCACTCTGTACAGTCCACACATATCTTCTCATTCTATGCAATAGATAGGCATATGTACACAAGGAAAGGTGCTATTTCCCTATAGATTGTAAGCTTGCGAGCAGGGTCTTCCTACCTCTATGACTGTTATCACCCAGTTTGTTATTGTTATTTCAAATTGTAAAGCGCAACAGAATTTGCTGCGCTATATAAGAAACTGTTAATAAATAAATAAAAATAAATTAGCAAAATTTTGCAAGAGCTCTTGTTCAGAATCAGAATCAGCTTTATTGGCCAGGTATACTTGCGTATACTAGGAATTTGTCTTCGGTTTGCTATACAACAGCCAAATAGGTAACAGATAAGCAGGTGGGGAGGACGGGGGGGGGGGGGGGGAGTAAAGTCACACACATAGGTATACGGTAGGGACACAAGTTAGTTACATGTACGTCCAGCCAGTTAATGTTCAGGAGTTCAGCAGGCGGACCGCTTGGGGAAAGAAACTTGAGGCTTCTGGTGGACCTGGCGGGGACAGCCCTGTAACGCCTGCCTGAAGGAAGCAAGTTAAACATGCTGTGGCCGGGGTGTAGCTGGTCTTTTACTATCTTTATTGCCCGCTTTTTTGCTCTGGAAAGGTACAGGTCCTGGACTGAGATAAGGTTGGCCCCGATGATCTTCTCTGCAGTTCTGACCACCTTTTGGAGCCTGCATCTGTCCCTCGTGCTGGTGGAGCTGTACCATACGAGTATCGAGGAGCACAGTACAGACTCCACAATTGCGGAGTAGAAGAGGAGCAGAAGCTTCTATGGGATGTTGAACTTCCTTAGTTGCCTGAGGAAGAACAACCTCTGCTGCGCTTTCCCAACAGTGGCGTCAGCGTTGGACCCCCATTTAAGGTCCCGGGAGATTGTGGTCCCTAGAAACTTGAAGGAGTCCACTAGCGATACCACACTGTCAGCAATCATTAGCGGAGGTGCACTAGATGACTTCTTCCTGAAGTCCACTATCATCTCGACAGTTTTGAGGGGGTTGAGCTCAAGGTTGTTCTGGATGCACCACTGGGCCAACTGGTCTACTTCCCGTCTATAGGCCGATTCGTCCCCGTCCTTGATGAGGTCGATGACGGTGGTGTCATCGGCGAATTTGATGATATTTACTGATTGCACCTCTGAGGTACAGTCATTTGTGTACAGGGAGAAGAGCAGGGGTGAGAGGACACAGCCCTGAGGGGCCCCTGTACTAATGGACCGCGCTTGAGAGGTGAATTCCCCCGCTTTCACCACCTGTGTCCTATCTGTCAGGAAGTCTACTATCCAGGAACAGGTAGCTTCTGGGACCCCTAGGCGAAGTAATTTGGGGTGGAGGATGCTGGGGACGATTGTATTGAAGGCCGAGCTGAAATCGACAAACAGGACCCTCGCATAGGTACCGGGAATGTCTAGGTGCTGTAGAATGTAGTGCAGGCCCAGGTTGACTGCATCCTCGACACACCGATTTGATCGATAGGCGAACTGCAGGGGGGCCAGTCACAGTTTTCAGGCGAGTCAAAACCAGACGCTCAAACGTTTTCATGACCACAGACGTCAGTGCTATCGGCCTGTAGTCGTTCAGGTTCGTGATAGAGGGTTTCTTGGGGACAGGGACGATAGTAGACCTTTTGAGGCAGGAAGGGACTTTCTGTAGCTCCAGCGATTTGTTGAAGATCTTGGTGAATATGGGGGCGAGCTGACCCACACATGCTCTTAGGGCAGATGGTGACACTCCATCAGGACCCGGAGCATTCCTGGGTTTGGCCCTTTTGAACAATGCCTCCACCTCTTCTTGGGTGACTTGCAGTGCCTGGGGTTGGCCTTCGGTGTTCGGAGCATCGTAGAGGTGATTGTTTGGGTTGCAGAGGACTTCTTTTGCGAACCTGCAATAAAAGTGGTTCAGTTCGTCTGCTAGATCTTGGTGCATGGTGGTGGACTTCGATGTTTTCCTATAGTTGGTTATGGATTGCATTCCTTTCCATAAAGATACAGGGTCATTGGTGGAGAGATCGTTTGTTAGCTTGTCCGAGAACCGCTTTTTGCTAGCCTGATTCCTTTAGTCAGAGAGTTCCTAGTACGGTTGAATAGTGCTCTGTCACCGCTGCTATAGGCCTCCTCTTTGGCCCGACGAAGTTGCCTGAGCTGGGTGTTGAACCAGGGCTTGTTATTGTTGTAAATGCGGTAAGTCTTGGTAGGTACACACATGTCCTCGCAGTAGCTGATGTAGGATGTGACAGTGTCTGTTAGGTCGTTCAGGTCGGTTGCCGAGGCTTCAAAGACCCCCATTCCGTGCAGTCAAAGCAGGCCTGGAGCTTCATCTTGACCTCATTGGTCCATTTCTTAACAGTCTTGACGACAGGCTTAACCGCTCTCAGCTTCTGTGTATAGGTAGGGAGCAGGTGGACGAGGCAGTGGTCAGATAGGCCGAGTGCAGCACGCGGGATAGACCGGAAGGCAGACTTGAGGGTAGTGTAGCAGTGATCAAGGGTGCGCCCTTCTCTAGTGGGACACATGACTTGTTGTTTGTACTTCGGTAGCTCCTTGCTCAGGTTAGTTCTGTTGAAGTCACCCAGTACTATAAGCAGAGAGTCTGGGTGTTTTTGTTCTATGTCGGATATGCATACGGCCAGGTGGTGCAGGGCTTCGTTCTAGCAGGTGAGGGGATGTACACTCCCACAAGGACAATTGAGGCAAATTCCCGGGGGGAATAGAAGGAGTTGCAGTTGATACTCAGCATCTCCAAGTGAGGGCTACATGATTTGCCTATGATCGTGACACTGGTGCACCATCCGTCGTTGATGTAGAAGCAGATGCCACCACCCTTCGTTTTTCCTAAGAGAACCTTGGAGCGATCGGCCCTGAAGAGACTGAAGCCCGGCAGAGACATCGGGCTGTCCGCAATATGGTCGTCAAGCCACGTTTACGTAAAGCAGAGGACGGACGACCCGGTAATGCCTGACCCTGCGCTGCCCAGAAGGAGGGACAATGCGTCGAACTTGTTTGCCAGTGAGCGCACATTCGAAAGCAGGATCGCGGGAAGTGCAGACCGGTGCCGCCGCCACCTCACTAGGGCACCTGCGCGACAGCCTCTCCTCTGAGCCCAGGTCCTTCTACTAGGGCCGACATGAGGGCCTCCATCATTCTCTTTCCGGGGCCGGCGATCCACCCGCCAGTCGCCACACGGGCTGCGGGGGGGCGCGGCCGCTCGGTCATCCACTTCGGTGTCCACGACGTCTGCATCCTTGCCACACAGGGCAGCAAGGGCTGCAAGTGCCACTGATCTGCCCGCCGACAGGCCCGAACGTGTGGTAAGCACCTCAGGAGCGCTCCACCTTAGGAGGGCTTCCCTGCTGTATTTGGTCACCGGTGGGGTAGACAAGGGCAGGGGGAAACAGGTATTTTGGCTGAGCTGCGTAGCTCCGAGGCAGCCATCTGCAGCGCCATCTTAGATTGTAATCGCTATAATCGTTGTTGCTGTAACCTATTGATGCTCCTTAATACAATGGGTATATTTGGAACAAGTGATACTGTAAATAAAATAACTGTTTTTTCTGTTGCTGATTTAGTCAAAGCAGACTTGTGGAGAGGTGTTAGAATCCAATTCCTGTTGTGTAGGTGTGAAAGATCTCAGTGTGAGAGGCTTTTGAAGTAGATTTCTTGTGGGGGTAGTGATAACATGTGTCCTGTGGAATGGCTCTCTTGCAAATTGAAGTGAACAGTGACCCTTCAGTGATTCAGAGCCTGAATATGCTGTATATTAGTTGATTAATGCAAGAAGTCAGTTATTTTTTGCTCAGAAAACAGAGGTGAATGATGTCTAAGTGAGGGGCTGGATGGAGCCAAATACAGGTTGTAGTCCACAGTACCTTGTCTTGGATGTCCAATGCAGAGCACAGTAGATTCCAAACTGAAGGACTTCTCAGTGGAGATTTGCAGAGGTTTCAATCTAGTGTGTATCTCAGTGCAGGAATGCAATCCGTTGGTTTTGATGAGATGTCAGCGTAGAGTAGTACAAGTTAAAGGTAAGTCCTTGGATATTTATGATGATTTATAGGTCAGTTGTGGTGAATTTCAGCTGTTTTATGGAGATGATCAGGAGCATGCAAAAGGTGAGGCAGCCATCAAGGGACAGTGGCCTTCATTATTTATTAAGAGATAAAGCAGACACTCCTTTCTTCTGTCAATGAACCAAAATCTAGTCATATGACAATAAAAACACATATATTAGAAAGTTATTTCAGCTTAATCTTCCTTTAAATCCTCAGTGAGAAATATGGGTAGAAAGGATTATGTACATACTAAGGGGTCTATTTACTAAGCCTTAGATGGAGACAAAGTAGACAGAGATAAAGCACCAGCCAATCAGCTCCTAACTGCCATAGCACAGGCTGTGCTCAAAAAATGTCAGGAGCCGATTGGTTGGTACCATATCTACTTTATTTCCAGCCAAGACATAGTAAATAGACTATTAAATCTTCTTTCTCTAAATCTGTGCATTCTAGCAGTGTCGGACTATGGCATGAAGGGCCCACCAGGGGGATGCAGTGTTAAGGGTCCATGCTTAAGAGATTAGGCTAGTTATTATGGGGTGAGACCAGCCCCCACAGAGGCTAAGACAGCCAGAAGAGACCATGTAACTGGCCCTGTACTAGAGTAACAATGTATAGTTTGAGGGGTGTAGTATGGTATGCCGGCGGTCGGGCTCCCGGCGACCAGCATACCGGCGCCGGGAGCCCGACCGCCGGCATACCGACAGTGTGGCCAGCGCAAATGGGCCCCTTGCGGGCTAGCTGCGCTCGCCACGCTGCGGGCACGGTGGCGCGCCACTCTATTTTATTCTCCCTCCAGGGGGGTCGTGGACCCCCACGAGGGAGAATAAGTGTCGGTATGCCGGCTATAAGGATTCCGGCGCCGGTATACTGTGCGCCAGGATCCCAAGAGCCGGCATACTGAAGACCACCCTAGTTTGAGTGCACTCTGTAGAATCTGGCATTAGCGGAAGGGGTGGGGCCCTCAGGTAGTGGGGGCCAGTGGGGATTTCTAATTTACCTTTGTGGGCTCTCCTCGTTGCGGGCACGGTGGCGCGCCACGCTATTTTATTCTCCCTCCAGGGGGGTCGTGGACTCCCACGAGGGAGAATAAGTGTCGGTATGCCGGCTATCAGGATTCCGGCGCCGGTATACTGTGCGCCGGGATCCCAAGAGCCGGCATACTGAAGACCACCCTAGTTTGAGTGCACTCTGTAGAATCTGGCATTAGCGGAAGGGGTGGGGCCCTCAGGTAGTGGGGGCCAGTGGGGATTTCTACTTTACCTTTGTGGGCCAGTCCAACCCAGCATAACAGCACCTGTAGCAGTCAATGGGGTCAATCCAATTAGCTGCGGGTACGAGTCATCACGGTAGTGAGGTCAGAGCAGTTTTGAGCGAATTCAGGCTGCGAAGGGTGCAAGATTGGGCGCCTTTGCCGGTGTTTAAATGCAGAGGCAATGGCATTTTGCACTCAATGCAGCTAATTGGATTGACCCCAACAAGTATGACTGGAAGCATCGCTATCAGTACTAAATGTGGGTACACACCAGAACAACGGCAAAACAGGCCAATAGTCAAGACAATTTTCACGATTGGCCGTACACATCACACACTGTAACGAACGATGGAACAAAATGTCGTTCAGTCCTTCATTAATATGCACAGCGCTACATACAATATAGTCCAAGCTGGCCATGCAGCACAGCGGACCAGAGGATGTTGCAAGGGACTCACTGGAGCTCGAAATAGAGAGTACACATCAGATGATATACACAATTTGTCATTCCGATATGGTAAAAAGTGCCAAAAAAGGCCTGATGTGTACACACTGTAAGGTGACTGATGAATTGGGTACTGAAAGTGGCATGAATGTACCGTAGTCCTAACTCCTTTACATGACCACTGACTGCTCTATTTTGAATGTTGCTTGATTGGAATCCTTGATGAACTCATAACACTGTAAAAAATATTTACAACTACTGTGGCATAAGCTTTGGATAAAATCTCAACCCATTATAATCTTTATTTAATTGCACACACGATAGTTACACCTTGAGTGAATGTTAAGACTGCAACGTCAGACATCTTGGATTGGCCAAGTTCCTTGTTGCTTCCTAGTCAAATCATAAACTGAGGAAAAGTAAAGCGGTCGAGAGTGAAAATTTCGACAGCATTATGTTTACGGGAGAATGCCAAGACAACTGTAATGTAAAAAAAAAAACTAAATTTCTCTAACGTCCTAGTGGATGCTGGGGACTCCGTAAGGACCATGGGGAATAGACGGGCTCCGCAGGAGACTGGGCACTCTAAGAAAGATTTAGTACTACTGGTGCGCACTGGCTCCTCCCTCTATGCCCCTCCTCCAGACCTCAGTTAAAATCTGTGCCCGGACAGAGCTGGGTGCATTTTAGTGAGCTCTCCTGAGCTTGCTAATAAGAAAGTATTTTAGTTAGGTTTTTTATTTTCAGAGAGCTTCTGCTGGCAACAGACTCTCTGCTACGTGGGACTGAGGGGAGAGAAGCAAACCTACTAACTGCGGCTAGGTTGCGCTTCTTAGGCTACTGGACACCATTAGCTCCAGAGGGATCGAACACAGGAACCTAACCTTGGTCGTCCGATCCAGGAGCCGCGCCGCCGTCCCCCTCGCAGAGCCAGAAGACAGAAGCCAGCGGGTTGAAGCAAGAAGACGTCAAAATCGGCGGCAGAAGACTCCTGTCTTCATATGAGGTAGCGCACAGCACTGCAGCTGTGCGCCATTGCGCCCACACTAACCCACACACTCCGGTCACTGTAGGGTGCAGGGCGCAGGGGGGGCGCCCTGGGCAGCAATTGATTACCTCCTGGCAAAAGCAGCATATATACAGCTGGGCACTGTAATATGCATGAGCCCCCGCCATTAATTTTACACAAAATCGCAGGACAGAAGCCCGCCGCTGAGGGGGCGGGGCCTTCTTCCTCAGCACTCACCAGCGCCATTTTCTCTCCACAGCTCCGCTGAGAGGAAGCTCCCCAAGCTCTCCCCTGCAGACTCACGGTAGAAAGAGGGTAAAAAGAGAGGGGGGGCACATAAATTTAGCGCATTAATCATATATACAGCAGCTACTGGGTAAACACTAAGTTACTGTGTGATTCCTGGGTCATATAGCGCTGGGGTGTGTGCTGGTATACTCTCTCTCTGTCTCTCCAAAAGGCCTTGTGGGGGTCCTGTCCTCATATAGAGCATCCCCTGTGTGTGTGGTGTGTCGGTACGTGTGTGTCGACATGTTTGACGAGGAGGGCTATGTGGAGGCAGAGCAAGTGCAGATGAATGACGTGTCTCCGCCGACGGCGCCGACACCTGATTGGATGGATATGTGGAAGGTGTTAAATGATAATGTAAACTCCTTGCTTAAAAATAAGAATTTACTCACCGGTAATTCTATTTCTCGTAGTCCGTAGTGGATGCTGGGAACTCCGTAAGGACCATGGGGAATAGCGGGCTCCGAAGGAGGCTGGGCACTCTAGAAAGATCTTAGACTACCTGGTGTGCACTGGCTCCTCCCACCATGACCCTCCTCCAAGCCTCAGTTAGGTACCGTGCCCGGACGAGCGTACACAATAAGGAAGGATTTTGAATCCCGGGTAAGACTCATACCAGCCACACCAATCACACCGTACAACTCGTGATATGAAACACAGTTAACAGTATGAAACAATAGAGCCTCTCAACAGATGGCTCAACAATAACCCGATTTAGTTAACAATAACTATGTACAAGTATTGCAGATAAACCGCACTTGGGATGGGCGCCCAGCATCCACTACGGACTACGAGAAATAGAATTACCGGTGAGTAAATTCTTATTTTCTCTAACGTCCTAGTGGATGCTGGGAACTCCGTAAGGACCATGGGGATTATACCAAAGCTCCCAAACGGGCGGGAGAGTGCGGATGACTCTGCAGCACTGAATGAGAGAACTCCAGGTCCTCCTCAGCCAGGGTATCAAATTTGTAGAATTTTGCAAACGTGTTTGCCCCTGACCAAGTAGCTGCTCGGCAAAGTTGTAAAGCCGAGACCCCTCGGGCAGCCGCCCAAGATGAGCCCACCTTCCTTGTGGAATGGGCATTGACAGATTTTGGCTGTGGCAGGCCTGCCACAGTATGTGCAAGCTGAATTGTACTACAAATCCAATGAGCAATAGTCTGCTTAGAAGCAGGAGCACCCAGCTTGTTAGGTGCATATAGGATAAACAGCGAGTCAGATTTTCTGACTCTAGCCGTTCTGGAAACATATATTTTCAGTGCCCTGACAACGTCTAGCAACTTGGAGTCCTCCAAGTCCCTAGTAGCCTAGGCACCACAATAGGCTGGTTCAGGTGAAACGCTGACACCACCTTTGGGAGAAACTGGGGACGAGTCCTCAATTCTGCCCTATCCATATGGAAAATCAAATAAGGGCTTTTACAAGACAAAGCCGCCAACTTTGATACTCGCCTGGCAGAAGCCAAGGCCAATAACATAACCACCTTCCACGTGAGATATTTCAGATCCACGGTTTTTAGTGGTTCAAACCAATGTGATTTTAAGAAACTCAACACCACGTTGAGATCCCAAGGTGCCACAGGAGGCACAAACGGGGGCTGACTCTGCAGCACTCCTTTTATAAATGTCTGAACTTCAGGTACTGAAGCTAGTTCTTTTTGAAAGAAAATCGACAGAGCCGAGATCTGTACCTTAATGGAACCCAATTTAAGGCCCATAGTCACTCCTGCTTGCAGGAAATGCAGAAATCGACCTAGTTGAAATTCCTCTGTTGGGGCCCTTTCGGCCTCACACCATGCAACATATTTTCGCCATATGCGGTGATAATGAGTTGCTGTAACCTCTTTCCTGGCTTTAGAAAGCGTAGGAATGACTTCCTCCGGAATGCCCCTTTCCTTCAGGATCCGGCGTTCAACCGCCATGCCGACAAACGCAGCCGCGGTAAGTCTTGGAACAGACAGGGCCCCTGCTGCCGCAGGTCCTGTCTGAGTGGCAGAGGCCATGGGTCCTCTGATATAAATTCTTGAAGTTCTGGGTACCAAGCTCTTCTTGGCCATCCACGAGTATCGTTCTTACTCCTCGCCTTCTTATTATTCTCAGTACCTTTGGTATGAGAGGCAGAGGGGAGAACACATAAACCGACTGGTACACCCACGGTGTTACCAGAGCGTCCATAGATATCGCCTGAGGGTCCCTTGACCCGGTGCAATATCTTTTATAGCTTTTTGTTGAGGCGGGACGCCATCATGTCCACCTGTGGCCTTTCCCAATGGTGTACAATCCTATTGGAAGACTTCTGGAGGAAGTCCCCATTCTCCCGGGTGGAGGTCGTGTCTGTTGAGAAGATCTGCTTCCCAGTTGTCCACTCCGGGAATGAACACTGCTGACAGTGCTAACACATGATTTTCTGCCTATCGGAGAATCCTTGTGGCTTCTGCCATCGCCATCCTGCTTCTTGTGCCGCCCTGTTGGTTTACATGGGCGACTGCCGTGATGTTGTCTGATTGGATCAGTACCGGCTGGTTTTGAAGCAGAGGCCTTGCCGGCCTCAGGGCATTGTAAATGGCCCTCAGGTCCAGAATATTTATGTGTAGGGAAATAACCTGACTTGACCAAAGTCCCTGGAAATTTCTTCCCTGTGTGACTGCCTCCCAGCCTCAAAGGCTGGAATCCATGGTCACTAGGACCTAGTCCTGTATGCCGAACCTGCGGCCCTCTTGAAGATGGGCACTCTGCAGCCACCACAGTAGAGATACCCTGGTCCTTGGAGACAGGGTTATCAGCCTATGCATCGGAAGATGCGATCCGGACCACTTGTCCAACAGGTCCCTCTGAAAAGTTCTTGTATGGAACCTGCCTAATGGGATTGCTTCGTAGGAAGCTACCATTTTTCCCAGGACTCGCGTGCAATGATGCACCGCTACCTATTTTGGCTTCAGGAGGTCTCTGACTAGAGATGACAACTCCTTGGCTTTCTCCTCCGGGAGAAACACTATTTCTGGTTTATGTCCAGAACCATCCCCAGGAACAGTAGACGTGTCATAGGAACCAGCTGTGACTTTGGACTGTTTAGAATCCAACCATGCTGTTGTAGCACTTTCCAAAATAGTGCTACCCCGACTACCAACTGCTCCTTGGACCTCACCCTTATAACGAGATTGTCCAAGTACGGGATAATTACAACTCCCTTTTTTTGAAGGAGTATCAACATTTCGGCCATTACCTTGATAAAACACCCTCGGTGCCATGTACAGTCCAAACGGCAGTGTCTGGACTTGGTAATGGTAATCCTGTACCACAAATCTGAGGTACTCCTGGCGAGGATGGTAAATGGGGACATGCAGGTAAGCATCCTTGATGTCCCAGGATACCATGTAATCCCCCTCGTCCAGGCTTGGAATAACCGCCCTGAGCGATTCCATCTTGAACTTGAATTTTTGTGTTCAGGGATTTTAAATATAAAATGGGTCACACCGAACCATGCAGTTTCGGTACCCCAACCCGTGTGGAATAGTAACCCCGTCCTTGTTGAAGTAGGGGCACCTTGAGTATTACCTGCTGGGAATACCGCTTATTAATTGCCTCTAGCACAGCCTCCCTGCCTGAGGGAGTTGTCAGCAAGGCATATTTTAGGAAACGGCTGGGGGGAGACATCTCGAATTCCAGCTTGTACCCCTGAAATACTACTTGAAAGAAACAGGGATCCACCTGTGAGCGAGCCCACTAATTTCTGAAATTTTTGAGACGGCCCCCCACCGTACCTGGCTACACCTGTGGAGCACCCGCGTCATGGTGTGGCCTCACAGGAGGCGGGGGAAGAATCTTGATTCTGGGAACAGGCTGACTGGTGCAGCTTTTTTCCCTCTATCCTTGTCTCTGTACAGAAAGGAAGCGCCATTTGTTTCTGAAGCCGAAAGGACTGTACCTTTGTCTGTGAGGAAACCTGAGGTAAAATTATTTCTTCCCAGCAGTTGCTGTGGATACGAGGTCCCAGAGACCATCCCCAAATAATTCCTCACCCTTATAAGGCTCTCTATGCGCTTTTTAAGTCAGCATCACCTGTCCAGTGACAGGTCTCTAATACCCTCCTGACAGAATGGACATTACATTTATTTTGGATGCCAGCCGGCAAAATATCCCTCTGTGCATCCCCCATATATAAGACGACGTCTTTAATATGTTTTTATGTTTGCCAACTAGTATCCCTGTTTGACAGGGTCACCGACCACGCTGCAGCAGCACTATCTGCAGGTCTCAGTCTAGTACCTGAGTGTGTAAATACAGACTTCAGGATAGCCTCCTGTTTTTTATCAACAGGTACCTATTAAAGTGGCCGTATCCTAAGACGGCAGTGCCACCTTTTTTGACAAAAACGTGTGAGCGCCTTATCCACCCTAGGGGATATCTCCCAGCGTAACTTATCCACCTGGCGGGAAAGGGTACGCCATCAGTAACTTTTTATAAATTACCAGTTTCTTAACGGGGGAACCCACGCTTTCACACACTTCATTTATTCATCTGATGGGGGAACAAAACACTGCCTGTTTTTTCTCCCCAAACCTAAAACCCATTTTTAGAGGTGCTTGGGTTAAAGTCAGAAATGTATAACACATTTTTTATTGCCGGGATCACGTCACGGATGTTCCTAGTGGATTGTGTATATGTCTCCACCTTGTCGACACTGGAGTCAGACTCCGTGTCGACATCTGTGTCTGCCATCTGAGAGAGTGGGCGTTTTTGAGCCCCTGATGGCCTTTGAGACGCCTGGGCAGGCGCGGGCTGCGAAGCCGGCTGTCCCACAGCTGTTACGTCATCCACCCTTTTATGTAAGGAGTTGACACTGTCGGTTAATACCTTTCACCTATCCATCCACTCTGGTGTCGGCCCCACAGGGGGCAACATCACATATATCGGCCTCTGTTCTGTCACCATATAAGCCTCCTCATTCAACATGTCGACACAGCCGTACCGACACACCGCAGACACACAGGGAATGCTCTAAACGAGGACAGGACCCACAAAAGCCCTTTGGGGGGACAGAGTAAGAGTATGCCAGCACACACCAGAGCGCTATATATATACAGGGACTAACTGAGTTATGTCCCTAATAGCTGCTTTTTATATAATATACTGTATATACTGCCAATTTTAATGCCCCCCCCTCTCTTTTCCCTCTTACTGTACTGTAGAATTGCAGGGAAGAGCCAGGGAGCTTCCTTCCAGCCGAGCTGTGAGGGAAAAATGGCGCCAGTGTGCTGAGGAGATAGGCTCCGCCCCTTTTTCGCGGCCTTATGGAATTCTGGCAGGGGTATTTACCTCATATATAGCCCCTGGGGCCATATATTGAGGTATTTTAGCCAGCCAAGGTGTTTTTATTGCTGCCTCAGGGCGCCCCCCCCAGCGCCCTGCACCCTCAGTGACCGGAGTGTGAAGTGTGTGAGAGGAGCAATGGCGCACAGCTGCAGTGCTGTGCGCTACCTTGGTGAAGACAGAGTCTTCATGCCGCCGATTTTCCGGACCATCTTCTTGCTTCTGGCTCTGTAAGGGGGACGGCGGCGCGGCTCCGGGACCGAACATCAAGGCTGGGCCTGCGGTCGATCCCTCTGGAGCTAATGGTGTCCAGTAGCCTAAGAAGCCCAATCCGGCTGCAAGCAGGCGAGTTCGCTTCTTCTCCCCTTAGTCCCTCGCTGCAGTGAGCCTGTTGCCAGCAGGTCTCACTGAAAATAACAAATTCTAAGACTATAACTTTCTAAGAGCTCAGGAGAGCCCCTAGTGTGCATCCAACCTCGGCCGGGCACGAAATCTAACTGAGGCTTGGAGGAGGGTCATGGTGGGAGGAGCCAGTGCACACCAGGTAGTCTAAGATCTTTCTAGAGTGCCCAGCCTCCTTCGGAGCCCGCTATTCCCCATGGTCCTTACGGAGTTCCCAGCATCCACTAGGACGTTAGAGAAAGGTTGGATAAAGCTGATGCCTTGGGACAGTCGGGGTCTCAGCCCATGCCTGATCCTACAGCGCAGAGGCCGTCAGGGTCTCAGAAGCGCCCACTATCCAAAATTGTTGACACAGATATCGACACGGATTCTGACTCCAGTGTTGATGACGATGATGCAAAATTGCAGCCTAAAATGGCTAAAGCCATCCGCTACATGATTATAGCAATGAAGGATGTATTGCACATATCAGAGGTAAACCCTGTCCCTGACAAGAGGGTTTATATGTATGGGGAGAAAAAGCAAGAGGTGACTTTTCCCCCTTCACAGGAGTTAAATGAGTTATGTGAAAAAGCGTGGGATTCCCCTGATAGGAAAGTGCTGATTTCCAAAAGGTTATTTATGGCATACCCTTTCCCGCCAATGGACAGGATGCGCTGGGAATCCTCCCCTAGGGTAGATAAAGCTCTGACACGCTTATCTAAGAAGGTGGCCCTGCCGTCACAGGATACGGCCGCCCTAAAGGATCCTGCCGATAGGAAGCAGGAAAGTATCCTGAAGTCTGTTTATACACATTCAGGTACTCTACTGAGGCCGGCAATTGCGTCGGCCTGGATGTGTAGTGCTGTAGCAGCATGGACAGATAATCTGTCTGAGGAACTGGATACCTTAGACAAGGATACCATTTTACTGACCCTGGGGCATATAAAAGACGCTGTCCTATATATGAGGGATGCCCAGAGGGACATTTGCCTACTGGGCTCTAGAATAAATGCAATGTCAATTTCTGCCAGAAGGGTCCTGTGGACTCGGCCATGGACAGGTGATGCCGACTCCAAAAAGCACATGGAGGTTTTACCTTACAAGGGTGAGGAATTGTTTGGGGACGGTCTCTCGGACCTAGTTTCCACAGCTACGGCTGGGAAGTCAAATTTTTTGCCATATATTCCCTCACAGCCTAAGAAAGCACCGTATTACCAAATGCAGTCCTTTCGATCACAAAGAAGCAAGAAGGTCAGAGGTGCGTCCTTTCTTGCCTGAGGCAGGGGTAGAGGAAAGAAGATGCACCATAAAGCTAGTTCCCAGGAACAGAAGTCCTCCCCGGCTTCCACTAAATCCACCGCATGACGCTGGGGCTCCACAGGTGGAGCCAGGAGCGGTGGGGGCGCGTCTTCGAAATTTTAGCCACCAATGGGTTCGCTCACAGGTGGATCCCTGGGCTATACAGATTGTGTCTCAGGGATACAAGCTGGAATTCGAAGTGATGCCCCCTCACCGTTACCTCAAATCGGCCCTGCCAGCTTCCCCCATGGAACAGGAAGTAGTGTTAGCGGCAATTCACAAGTTATATCTCCAGCAGGTGGTGGTAAAGGTTCCCCTCCTTCAACAGGGAAGGGGATACTATTCCACAATGTTTGTGGTACCGAAACCTGACGGTTCGGTCAGACCCATATTGAATTTAAAGTCCCTGAACATTTATCTGAAAAGATTCAAGTTCAAAATGGAAGCGCCGTCATTGCAAGCCTGGAAGAGGGGGATTTTATGGTGTCTCTGGACATCAAGGATGCTTACTTGCATGTCCCCATTTATCCACCTCATCAGGAGTACCTCAGATTTGTGGTACAGGACTGTCTTTACCAATTCCAGACGTTGCCGTTTGGGCTCTCCACGGCACCGAGAATATTTACCAAGGTAATGGCGGAAATGATGGTGATCCTGAGAAAGCAAGGAGTCACAGTTATCCCATACTTGGACGATCTCCTCATAAAGGCGAGGTCCAGAGAGCAGTTGCTGATCAGCGTAGCATACTCTCAGGAAGTGTTGCAGCAGCATGGCTGGATTCTGAATATCCCAAAGTCGCAGCTGATTCCTACGACGCGTCTGCCCTTTCTGGGCATGATTCTGGACACAGACCAGAAGAAGGTGTTTCTCCCGGCGGAGAAGGCTCAGGAGCTCGTGACTCTAGTCAGAGACCTCTTAAAACCGAAACAGGTGTCGGTGCATCACTGCACACGAGTCCTGGGAAAGATGGTGGCATCGTACGAAGCCATTCCCTTCGGCAGGTTCCATGCGAGGATCTTTCAGTGGGATCTGTTGGACAAGTGGTCCGGATCGCATCTTCAGATGCATCGGCTGATCACCCTGTCCCCGAGGGCCAGGGTGTCTCTTTTGTGGTGGCTGCAAAGTGCTCACCTTCTCGAGGGCCGCAGGTTCGGCATACAGGACTGGGTCCTGGTGACCACGGATGCGAGCTTCCGAGGATGGGGGGCAGTCACTCAGGGAAGAAACTTCCAAGGGTTGTGGTCAAGTCAGGAGGCTTGTCTGCACATAAATATCCAGGAACTAAGGGCCATATACAACGCTCTGAGTCAAGCGGAGCCTCTGCTTCGCAACCAACCGGTGCGGATTCAGTCAGACAACATCACCGCAGTGGCTCATGTAAACCGCCAGGGCGGCACAAGAAGCAGAGTGGCGATGGCGGAAGCCACCAGGATTCTTCGTTGGGCGGAGAATCACGTGCAAGCACTGTAAGCAGTGTTCATTCCGGGAGTGGACAACTGGGAAGCAGACTTCCTCAGCAGGCACGACCTCCACTCGGGAGAGTGGGGACTTCATCACGAAGTCTTCCCTCAGATTACAAATCGATGGGAACTGCCACAGGTTGACATGATGGCGTCCTGTCTCAACAAAAAGCTACAAAGGTATTGCGCCAGGTCAAGAGACCCTCAGGCGATAGCTGTGGACGCACTAGTAACACCGTGGGTGTTCCAGTCGGTCTATGTGTTTCCTCCTCTTCCTCTCATACCCAAGGTGCTGAGAATCGTAAGAAAAAGAGGAGTGAGAACAATACTCATTGTTCTGGATTGGCCATAAAGGACTTGGTACCCGGAACTGCAAGAAATGCTCACAGAGGACCCATGGCCTCTGCCTCTCAGACAGGACCTGTTGCAACAGGGGCCCTGTCTGTTCCAAGACTTACCGCGGCTACGTTTGACGGCATGGCGGTTGAACGCAGGATCCTAGCGGAAAAAGGCATTCCGGATGAAGTTATTCCTACGCTGATAAAGGCTAGGAAGGACGTGACAGCAAAACACTATCACCGTATATGGCGAAAATATGTTGCCTGGTGTGAGGCCAGGAAGGCCCCTACAGAGGAATTCCAGCTGGGCCGGTTCCTGCACTTCCTACAGTCTGGAGTGACTATGGGCTTGAAGTTGGGGTCCATAAAGGTCCAGATTTCGGCCCTATCCATTTTCTTTCAAAAGGAACTGGCTTCTCTTCCTGAAGTTCCGACGTTTGTTAAGGGAGTGCTGCATATTCAGCCCCCTTTTGTGCCTCCAGTGGCACCTTGGGATCTCAACGTGGTGTTGGGTTTCCTGAAATCCCACTGGTTTGAGCCACTTAAGACCGTGGAGCTAAAGTATCTCACTTGGAAGGTAATCATGCTATTGGCCTTGGCTTCGGCTAGGCGTGTGTCAGAATTGGCGGCTTTGTCATGTAAAAGCCCCTATCTGGTTTTCCATATGGACAGGGCAGAATTACGGACTCGTCCGCAATTTCTGCCGAAGGTGGTGTCATCTTTTCATTTGAACCAACCTATTGTGGTGCCTGCGGCTACTCGTGACTTGGAGGATTCCAAGTTGCTTGATGTAGTCAGGGCTTTGAAGATCTATTTAGCCAGGACGGCTGGAGTCAGGAAGACTGACTCGCTGTTTATCCTGTATGCATCCAACAAGCTGGGTGCTCCTGCTTCAAAGCAAACCATTGCTCGCTGGATCTGTAGCACGATTCAGCAGGCTCATTCTGCGGCTGGATTGCCGCATCCAAAATCAGTGAAAGCCCATTCCACAAGGAAAGTGGGCTCTTCTTGGGCGGCTGCCCGAGGGGTCTCGGCATTACAGCTTTGCCGAGCAGCTACTTGGTCGGGTTCAAACACATTTGCTAAGTTCTACAAGTTTGATACCATGGCTGAGGAGGACCTTGTGTTTGCCCATTCGGTGCTGCAGAGTCATCCGCACTCTCCCGCCCGTTTGGGAGCTTTGGTATAATCCCCATGGTCCTTACGGAGTCCCCAGCATCCACTGGGACGTTAGAGAAAATAAGATTTTACTCACCGGTAAATCTATTTCTCGTAGTCCGTAGTGGATGCTGGGCGCCCATCCCAAGTGCGGATTGTCTGCAATACTTGTATATAGTTATTGCTTAATAAAGGGTTATGTTATGTTGGCATCCATTGTTTGATGCTCTGTTGTTGTTCATACTGTTGACTGGGTAAGTTTATCACAAGTTATACGGTGTGATTGGTGTGGCTGGTATGAGTCTTACCCTGGATTCCAAAATCCTTTCCTTGTAATGTCAGCTTTTCCGGGCACAGTTTCCTTAACTGAGGTCTGGAGGAGGGGCATAGAGGGAGGAGCCAGTGCACACCAGTAGTACTAAATCTTTCTTAGAGTGCCCAGTCTCCTGCGGAGCCCGTCTATTCCCCATGGTCCTTACGGAGTCCCCAGCATCCACTACAGACTACAAGAAATAGATTTACCGGTGAGTAAAATCTTATTTATTTATTTTTTAACGGTGCTGACATTATTACTTTAAACATAATTGTAAAGCATCAAGTTTAAGGTGAAGATGCCAAAATGGTTAAAATGCTCTAAATGATATTACAACCAGATTGTCATTCGCTTGTCGACATAATGCTTTCGACATTTTGACTATTGACCAAATAATACTTTTTAGAAACTGTAGTCTTATGAAAACTGATTCAATTGCAAATGGCTGTTAAGTCATTGGTCCCTTGTCCATTGAAAAGAATGGTCCGCATGTATGAAGGCTTGCCTCCACTGTACGAAGACAATAGGTAGAAGGAAAAGTCAACTTATGTTGTCACTGAAATGTAAAACAGCAACTATCCTCGACAAACCCTTACCACCCAGATTCCTGGGACTTGCGTCTTTCAGACATATGGTTCCACTTAAAGTAGCTTATGTATGAATGGAATATTGGGTGGTTATACCCAAAACATGATCTAAATCAGGTTTCCTGAGGATAGTGCTGAGAAACCACAGTAAACAATGACTTTCAGAACATGTGTTTATAAAGTGTAACTAATGGAACGGTTCAGTCTGGGGGTTTGACTTGTTCTATTTCCATCTAAAGGAAGCCAGTAACTAAAACTTGGGCTAGCCAGCTGTAAAGGTGTTGGCTTCATTTTTGCTTGAAAATGTTCATAAAAAGAATTACACGGTCTACTGGATTTGCACTTAAGGCCTCGCAGTTTTATAAATTAAGCTAAAATGAGACGTTTAATGGAGCAAATAAATACAGGATTATGAAAAAAAAAAAAAGATTTAGAGAACAGAAAAAGGTTTCCCAATTAAATTAAATTGGTAAATGTTTACATCTATAGTCATTAAAGATATTAATAGACCGGACATAAACATCTCAAAGATTCATATCCAAACATTGCAAAGGGTCATCATTCAGAGTTCGGCGCAAATCCAATTTCTTCCATGTTAATACTTGCGTAAAATGTTGGATTGCGCTTACGCAACTGCCCTAAGCATTTTGAGTTGACTGTATCTTTTGCTTGAGCTCACAGACAGACAGTGGCATTCAAGTGTAAGTATAGTAACAGCTTGCAGCTGAGATACTGTATGGGTCAGATTCTGACTTACATGTATCTTGTAAACATGCTTTTTATAAGTGTTTTTTTGATCATTCCACAACTCCAGAAAAACTATCCGAACAGATGACAGATGCTTATTTATACACTATAATTACGAAATGCAAACCATATCTGCAAAAATGCACAAATATTATTTCATTTATTTATTAATGGTTTCTTATATAGTGCAGCAAATTCCGTTGTGCTTTACAATTGGAAATAACAATGATATAACAAAACTGGGTAATAAACAGTCATAGAGGTAGGAAGGCCCTGCTCGCAAGCTTACAATCTATAGGGAATTAGGCATGTATACACAAGGAAAGGTGCCATCTATTGCATAGTTGTCCGCCAGATTGCAAAGGTTCTTGGTGGGCTGTATGATATGGTCATACAGCAATGATGAACCGGGGTCGAGAGGAAGGGAAAGTGAAGAATGAGAAGACATGTGAGGACATGTGTGGACTGTGCAGAGTGGATGCAATTTGATAGGAAGGTTTATGAACGTTATGTGGGCGGTTCTGGAATTTGATACGCTTGCCTAAAGAGGTGAGTTTTCAGGTAACGCTTGAATGTTTGGAGACTAGAGGAGAGTCTTATTGTGTGTGGTAGGGCATTCCACAGAGTGGGTGCAGCCCGATGAAAGTCCTGCAATCGTGAGTGGGAGCGAGTAATGAGTGTGGATGAGAGACGCAGGTTTTGTGAAGAGCGAAGAGGTCGGGTTGGGAGATATTTTGAGATAAGCGAAGTGATGTATGTTGGTGTAGTTTGGTTAATGGCCTTGTGTGCGAGTAAAAATATTTTATATTGAACACGGTAGAATACAGGTAACCAATGGAGGGACTGACAGAGTGGATCTGCAGACGATGAACGTCTAGTGAGGAAGATTAGCCTCGCCGCTGCATTCAGAATGGATTGTAGTGGCGAGTCTCATTTTTGGAAGACCAGTTAGGAGACGATTGCAATAATCAATGCGGGAGATAATGAGAGCATGGATTAAAGTGTTAGCAGTGTCTTGTGTAAGGTATGGTCGTATTTTGGATATGTTTTTTAGATGCATGTAACATGATCTTGAGACAGACAGATTGAATGTGGGGAACAAAGGACAGATCAGAGTCAAGGGACACCTAGGCAGCGAGCTTGTGGGGTAGGGTAGATTGTTGAGTTTTCAACAGTGGTCGAGATATCAGGTTGGTACCTACTATTGGCCGGTGGAAATATAATTAACTCTGTCTTTGAAATATTAAGTTTGAGGTGGCGAGATGTCATCCAAGATGAAATGGCAAAAAGGCATTCAGTGACACGGCCCAGTAAAGATAGGGACAAGTCAGGGGAGGATAGGTAGATTTAAGTATCATCTGCGTACAGATGATATTGAAATCCAAAAGAGCTGATTAGTTTACCAAGAGATGAGGTATAGCTAGAGAAAAGCAGAGGACCCAAGACTGAGCCTTGCGGTACTCCAACTGCAAGAGGTAGCGAAGAGGAGGTAGATTCAGAGAAGCGAACACTGAATGAGCGATTAGATAGGTAGGATAGGAACCAAGAAAGGGCTGTGTCTTTAAGACCTAGGGATTGTAGTGTTTGTATGAGAAGAGAGTGATCAACAGTGTCAAATGCAGCAGATAGATCTAGTAGAATAAGTAGTAAGTAGTGGCCTTTAGACCGCGTAGTGACCAAATCATGAACCACTTTAGTCAGTGCTGTCTCTATGGAGTGTTGGGAATGGAAGCCTACCGAGAGAGAAAGAGGGAGAGATTACAGATGTTAGTTAAGGTAGGGATGAGCACCAGAGACAGAGCTTTACTTATCTGTGAAGGTAAAAGGATCAAGAGGAGAGGTAGTAGAGAAGCAGGATGAGAAGAGTGATGATACTTCATTGTCATTGTGGGATCAACGCAATAGGGTTATTATGTGACGTTAATGCTCAGTTGTTGTTTCCCCAGTCTCCTTATGTAAACCCTTCCCGGGTTGCTATGGTGATGGGTAACAGTGACGTGCACCGTATACGCTGTGACGTCATCTTTGGGTGCCGCGGACGGATAGCCGGGACCAGGCTGCATGCACACCTGAACACTCTTTTTGATTACTTTTGTTTGTATCCTGACGAAAATTCCAATGAATTGAAACGTTGATAGTACGCTGTGATTCTGTGTCTCATTTGAACAAGCCGTGAGTGTGGCTTTTCCTCCATGTGTGTAATATATATATATATATATATATATATATATATATATATATATAATATCTCCACAATATAGGTAGTCCGAGGTCTATTTAGATATTGTGCTCCTAGTGTGACACAAAGAGAGGCTCATATACATTGGGACCTGGAGGAGACCTCGACTTAGATATAAAACCAGTGACTGAAAGTTACGTACCTTTTTTATATATAATCCTAAAGTACCATACTGATATGGTGCACTGTGTGTATCCATTTGTCTTATATTTTTAGATTTATTAAACAGAGAGGCAATCGGCAGATACAGATAGAGATTTTCTATCTTGGTGATACTGTGATCATGCCTAAGATCCTCCAGCAGGGTCGAAACATTGATATCTCTGATGTAACTTCTATTACAGTGAAGTAAACACACATTTTACAAGACTGTTTAATGGATATAATGGCCTTATTATTGAATATAAGACAAAGACAACCGAGTAAACACAAAATACAGTTTTTAAATTATGATTTTATTTATTGAAGGAAAAAGATATCCAACGCGAACTGGCCCTTTGTGAGTTAGTAATTGCCCCCTTAGTTACTAATTCAACCAATAAACCAAAGTGAATTGATAATTGGGTTCAATTAGACTAGACACAATCCAGTGTGATTACTTCCAGCCTAGTCAAATCTAAAACATCACTTAAATAGAATGTAACCCTCCTTTGTACCCTAATACTACAATAAAGAGGGTACTATTTCAATTGAACAGAGTGCCTCCACCCAAGCTATAGTTATTCCCCCCGGTGGCTCGCTTGGGAAAGCCTTTACCAGTAATGATAAATGCATATACTGTATCAAGAGGGGTAATTGATAGAATTGTTTGTTTACCGTATGGTCGCCTTATTTCTTCCAGGTGCGGGGCTTTCGTGTACCATGGACGTTCTCCACTTCACCGGTAAGTATTACTTAAGAGGAATCACTTCATACATAAATATTTGTTTTATTCACCAAGATAACAATATTTATATAACCGATACAATACATACCATTATATTATTCTATACCATATAAGTTTCCTATACATAAAAACTTTACCGTGCATGCAATACAAAAAAAAAAAGGAGTATGACTGAGTGTTATAAAGATAGGTTATTAAGCTATCTACAGTCACCTTAGATTACCCAAATGAATACTACAGTTCTCCGTTAGAGGATACCATATGGTTATTGTTGGTGCACAGTTGGGGCCCAATATACTTTCTATAATAAATATGCCTTTGTCGCAATATAATAAATTGACTCCTTGTTCTTTTCCTGAGTACAAGGTTATCTGTATTGACACGTATGCTTTCCAATTTCCTCCTGAATAACTTGTCTACATCGGCTGATGGCAAAATATTAGTGTACTGATATAGGATGAGGGAGCCCCACTCTGGGATTTTCGTTTAGGTTGTCGGGGAGTCAAAGAAAAACAGAAACGTATAGAGTTCTTTGCTCTCGTCCTTGCTATATAAAATTACACATATATGGAAGATCACTCGGTTGTAACCCTCTTGAGAGGATGCAATATTATAAGATAGTCAGTATATTATCGGGGTCGGCTCATGTATTTTGTTATGAGTTCTCATCAATCACTGGTTTTAATGTGAACTTTAACACACAAGGTAACACCGGTGTTTCCAATACAATCGGAGTGAACATAAGTCCAGATATAGTATATCTTTCTCTTCAATTATCACCCGCTGTCAATCCCTGCAGGCTATCCTCCCCCATATCATAGCCAAAATCCACTGTCTGGATGTTATACCTACAAGTCACTCCCCATAATACAACAGGCTGCTATTTCCTCAGCTTCCCCTGCAGACTTCAACGTAGCATTGTGGCATACCTCCTCTAGAATACAGAGCCCCTCTCTCCTCTCCGTCAGGTAGACTCCAATAATTCTATGCAGGTACTGAACCGAAGGGGGGTATCATATTCTATGCGCAATGTCTCATATACTCCATGTGGGGTACGTTGGAAGCGCTCAATTTATACCTTGAGGCAATAATTCCCAGTCAAAAGGATTACTGCGATAGGGAGTCAGCTTCAGTATAGTATATTACAAGGCACTTGAATATGCAGGGTGATTCTGCTGCTGAAGGGTATATTCTAATACACTATTCCATTCATTGTGAAACCGCTGCTGAAGGGGATACTTGGATACCATGTGCTATTTTCCCTTCAGTGAACTGCCCTTCTATGTCTCAGTCTATGCTGGGCGGTAATTATCCTTATATGGTGGGTCGGAATATGCCTCCCACTTCCTCCCTTGGTTACACACTCACGGCTCCGGTTGGTCACACACTCCGGGCCCGCCTTCCTGAAGGAGTACCTGGTGCCTGATTTACTAAGACTGTCCCGTCAGCTCTCCTCCGCAGCTCCGTCAAAGATATTCAGCTCATTAAACCCCGCCGACCCTCCGTTTCTGGTAAGGTCACAGAGGTCTGTTTATAGCAGATCGGCTCCGTCCCGTCACTCTCCTCTGACACCCGCAGCTCTCCTCCGTCTCTGTAGACGCTCCGGAGGGCTCCGTAGCCGGACCAAAACCCTCGCCTCAGGTTCTTCACCCCCGCCTCACAGTGATCTCCTCAGAGCCTCTCCGTCCTCGCGGCTCTCTCTCCCGCTCCCCCTCGAGCTTCACTTAACGGCTCTCTCAATCCGGGCATATCAGTCAGCACGAGAGCTTCTGGAAGATTCAATCTAATCCTGCTCGTGCCACTGTACCACAGTACCTTTTAACAACATAAATGTTCAATGTCCCCGTTCACCACCACCAACCCCCAAATATATATATATATATATACAGGACAAGGGTTACATCAAACACTGTGAATATATTTCATATATTTACAAAGGCAGTAATTAAATAGTATATCGTTCATATATGTACACAAGCATTAGATAACTAGTATAAATATATATAAATATATATAGATACATATATATATATATTTAATGTAATCCTCAGGGAACAGAGATCATCATGTATCTCCTCATTAGCATTTATTTATTTTGACGGGGCTACAAGAACATTTCAATAATTGTGAAGTTGTCTAAAAGGTCTCAACAAGCAGCACAATATGCCACCATCAGTAGAATTTCAGAAGCTTTGGGAAAGAAAGTTATTGATATATATCAGTCAGGAAAGGTTTACAACGCCATTTCTTATGGTGCCTATACATTAGGGCGATATTGGTTTCTATCATGCGACTGCAACCACAACGGTGCGATACATCGCATGGATCGCACGTCAATCACATACGACCCTGATGCAATGCGCTGGCACGCTGGTCGAATCTCACATCTCAAGATATTAAGTGCGGCACTTAATATTTATCGCATCACGTGTGCGATCTTTGTTGTTTTGAGCTCACTTCCTGGACACCCCCCTCCACCCATTGATTTCAGGTCGCAAGGGGCATGCGATTTATCCCATGATCGCATGCACATCGGATGCAAAAAAACAAACATAAAACACTTCAGATGCGATTTATCGCAGTCTTGCCTGTCAGGGAAATCGCAGCGCGGCCAATCGCACAACTGTATGGGCACCATAAGATCTGGAACTCCAGTGAATCAAAGTGAGAGCAATTATCTGCAAATTAAGAAAACTTATAACAGGAGTGAATCTTCCCAGGAGTGTCTGTCATACCAAAAGTCCTCCAAGAGCGCATCAATGACTCATTCAGGTAGTCACTAACGAACCAAGGGCCTAATTCAGACTTGATCGCTAGCAAGCGATTTTTGCACTGCTGCGATCAGATGGTCGCTGCCTAGAGGGAGAGGGTATTTTAGCTGTGCAAGTGTGCGAACACATGTGTAGCAGAGCTGTACAAACAGATTTTGTGCAGTCTCTGCGCAGCCCTGGATGTACTCAGCCGCTGCAATCAGCCTGTCCAAGACCGGTATTGACGTCAAGAACCCTCCCTGCTAACGCATGGACACGCCTGCATTTTTCCAGACACTCCCTGAAAACGATCAGTTGACACCCACAAACGCCTTCTTCCTGTCAATCTCCTTGCGATCGCCCGTGCGAATGGATCCGTCGCACAAACCCATTGCTGAGTGGCGATCCGCTTTGTACCCGTGCGATGCACCTGCACATTGCTGTGCATACGCATGCACAGTTTGTGCCTGATCGCCCACTGTGCGAAAATGCACAGCACCGATCAGGTCTGAATCACCCCCCAAGACAAGCATCTAAGGAACTTCAGGTCTCACTCTCCTCATAATGTCAGCATTTTTGATTCCACCATAAGAAAAAGACTGGGCAAAAATGGTATAAACAGGAGAGTTGCGTGGAGAAACCACTGCTAACCAAGATGAACATTAGGCTCGGCTCACACTGCCAAGAAACACACGGATGACTCCCATGCTTTTTGGGCTAATTCTCTGTGGATTGATAAATCCACTGATAGGTCAAAATGGAACTTTTTTAAAAACATAAATTCGGTTACATCTGGCATAAAGCTAACACTGCATTCCACAGTAAGAACATCATACCAACAGCCAAATATGGTGGTATTAGTGTGATGGTGTGTGGATGCTTTGCTACTTCAGGACCTGGGAGATTTGCCATAATTGGTGGAATCATAAATTCTGCAGTCTACCAGAATATTCTGGAGGAAAATGTCCCGTTCTCAGTTCGTGATCTGAAGCACAATTGCAATAACCATCCAAATCACGAGAACAAGTCCATGTCTGAGTGGCTCAAAAAACAACAATATTATGGTTCTGGAGTTCATCTAATCAAAGTCCTGACTTGAATTCAATTGAGAAGCTGTGGTAGGAACTGAAATGGGCAGTTCATGCTCAAGAACCCTCCAATGTGGCTGGATTAAAACAATTCTGCAAATAAGAGTGGGACAAAATTCTTCCACAGCATTGTGAAATACTGGTCTCCAGTTGTTAGAAGTGTTTGGTTGCAGTTGTTGCTGCTAAAGAATGCATAACTGATTATTAGGTCTTTTTTTTGTGTGTGTGTGGGGGGGGGGGGGGGGGGATAATTCACATGGGGTGTTGGATAACTATTTTCTTCAGTAAAATGAAATAATCAAAAACTTAATTTTCTGTTTATTTGGGTTGTCTATGTATTGCGTTCAATTTTGTTTGAAGATATGGAAGAATTAAGTGTGAAAAATGTGAAAAAAAATAAATCAGAAAGAGGGAGGGGGCAAAAAGTGAACACTGTGGCACCTGTTTTACTCCACATAAAGATTAAATCAGGCACTGAGACTCAGCAGGAGCAGTGGTTTGGTTGGGCTCCTTCCAGTGGCGTAAGTTTGTCCCAGTTGCCCGGAGGCAAGAAATATATTGGTGCCCCCCCCTTATGTATATGTATAATTTGCTCCTGCATAATAAGCCGGCAGATTCTAACTATATGAAGCTACTACAAAACCATTGCAACTAGGCAGATCTATGTAGGGGTCCAGCCACACACTAGATCTGCTCAGTCCCTCACAATGCTGATTATTTCTCTGACAATTAATTTGCAAGTGTCATATCCAGGATTAGAACCCACAACCTATTACACTGGAAGCATGCTCCTTACTGGTGGAGATATCTGCTGTTGCATAGGAAGTATGAGAATTCTAACTATATGAAGTTATTTGTAATTGTCAGAGAAATAACTGCACATAGTTAGAATTGTCATGCTTCCTTTATAGGAGCAAATAGCTTCATCAGTAAGGTGTCTGCTTCCAGTATATCTATAATAAAGAGGGTGTGATTTGTAAGGTGTAGTGGCTAGTGGGGAAGTCGGCTACGGAAGAGATACCGGCTGTTGTCAATTAACTTATTTGATTAATGTTGCTGAACACATGGAACAGGAGGAGAGGTGCCCCCCTTCAAAGCATGAGCCCGGCGGCAGTTGACTCCGTTGCCTCCCAGAGTTCTGCCTCTGGCTCCTTCCCATGATACTCCCTTCCCTCTGTGCCATTTAGTTTCTCAGGACCCCACCCCTGTAGACAACAGCATATTAGGTCCACCTCTTGCCTCGTACCTGGGCCTTGCAGCAGGTCGATATAGGTCACAGTTTTGGCTAGATGAACCATTACAACATGGCAAGAGGAAAGACACTCTGCAGAATGTGCCTCTCTTGTGGAGGCAGGATTAGGATTTCGTAGAAATAGAAAAGGTCGCACAAACACCTGTATTTTTAGTACATGCTCTACAATATCATGCAAAAGTCCTTTCCCATTGTTTATCACCCTCTAATATATATCTTTTTGGGAGGTGCTCCGGAAATAAAGTTACATTTATCGTTAACCAAAAGAAGGAAGGAAGTATTCCCTATTACGGGCACACACGGACTATTGCACACACATAATTACTAATAGCCAAAATATCATTGATATATGACCACTAATTATAAGTTATAATTAGTGGTCATATATCAATGATATTTTGGCTATTAGTAATTATGTGTATGCAATTACGTGTATGCGATAGTCCGTGTGTGCCCGTAATAGAGAATACTTCCTTCTGTTGGTTTACAAAGAATTTGGGTTTCATCAGGTATCCCACAGAGCAAGAGTCTTTAAAAGCGGCTCAAGTCCATTTTTAGAAAACAAACAAAAAAGAGGCAATAACTTAATTTCTATCTCACAGGAGATCTATATCATTATACTGATTAGAACTGAAGCTCTTACCTCCAATGTTCTGAATGAGGATTGTGCTTGCCACAAGGATCTGTACAGAAAATAAGAAAAAATACAAGAAATAAATAATTACGTCTGGCTAGAATAAAAGATTGATAGCAATAACTGCAAATAAATGACTGTGGTCCATCCCCTGCA
Source organism: Pseudophryne corroboree (assembly GCF_028390025.1). Lineage (NCBI taxonomy): Eukaryota > Metazoa > Chordata > Amphibia > Anura > Myobatrachidae > Pseudophryne > Pseudophryne corroboree. The sequence goes on from NC_086455.1 coordinate 83,347,068, forward strand.
TTGTAACCCAAATGATCATGCATTCTCAGTGCACAAATTACATGTGGTTTCTGTGGTTCTTACTGGAAACATTATAAAGTTCCACTCTAAAAAATATTTTGAATCATCAAAATAATTAGACAACATTATAAATTTGTTTTTGTAATGTAAAATAGTCTATCTAGATTATATGTCTGTTTTTGTTCAAATATAACTGCATGTAAGACAAACATAAGCAAAAAATAAATAATAAAATCATACCTTTCCAACCGAACCAAACGCAAATAAACCGAGGTCCTCGTATGATGTGACGGCTGTGGACACAAGGAAGGGTTTTACGTGGTAGGCCAAATACAAGGTACACACTGCTATATTTATCATATTTCAACAAATACCTCATCAAAAATATTAAAAAATATCCTAACAATGTGGATTTTGTTTTCCGGACTAAAATACTGAAGCTCTGATGTCACGTCAGGTCTCTTGGGGCAAATGTATTAAGCCTGGAGTAGTGATAAAGCAGTGATAAGTGGAAGGTGATAATGCACCAGCCAATCAGCTCCTAACTGTCAATTTACATATTGGCGCTGATTGGCTGATACATTATCACCTTGCACTTATGACGGCTTTATCACTTCTCCAGGCTTAATGCATCTGCATATATAGTGGCTGATGCTCAATTAACTTAGTAATATCATTCAGGTGCTTGAAAGGGAGGGGGTTTTCTAAGCAGGAAAAAAACACATTTGGTTGCCCCAGCTCTCTGAAAAATAGCAGTAACCAGATTTAAATCCCATACAATATCTTAGAATTCAGAGATCTTGGTTACATATATCTGCGCAAATGTATGTATAAGCCCCCCAAGCCAAGTCACAGCCTCTATGTATATATTGGGGGTCCCTAGCGCTATATCTAGGTGCAGGGCGTGGTACCCCAAAAATCATCATAAGCCAGACAGCCCAGGACAGCACACCAGTGAAAAAACTATAATGTTAATAGATTAGAGTTAAGAAGCCAAAGCTATACAAAAAAATGATACAAAAATAAGATGTAATTAAAATAAGAAAATAAGATTTTACTCACCGGTAAATCTATTTCTCATAGTCCGTAGTGGATGCTGGGTACTCCGTAAGGACCATGGGGAATAGACGGGCTCCACAGGAGACTGGGCACTCTAAAGAAAAGATTAGGTACTACATCTGGTGTGCACTGGCTCCTCCCTCTATGCCCCTCCTCCAGACCTCAATTAGGGAAACTGTGCCCGGAAGAGCTGACATTACTAGGAAAGGATTTGGAATCCAGGGTAAGACTCATACCAGCCACACCAATCACACCGTACAACTTGTGATAATTATACCCAGTTAACAGTATGAACAACAACTTAGCCTCATTAAACTGATGGCTCAGAACAAAAAACCCTATAGTTAACCAATAACTATATACAAGTATTGCAGAATTCCGCACTTGGGACGGGCTCCCAGCATCCACTACGGACTACGAGAAATAGATTTACCGGTGAGTAAAATCTTATTTTCTCTGACGTCCTAGTGGATGCTGGGTACTCCGTAAGGACCATGGGGATTATACCAAAGCTCCCAAACGGGCGGGAGAGTGCGGATGACTCTGCAGCACCGAATGAGCAAACTCAAGGTCCTTCTCAGCCAGGGTATCAAACTTGTAGAATTTTGCAAACGTGTTTGATCCCGACCAGGTAGCAGCTCGGCAAAGTTGTAAAGCCGAGACCCCTCGGGCAGCCGCCCAAGAAGAGCCCACCTTCCTCGTGGAATGGGCTTTGTCTGATTTAGGATGCGGCAGTCCAGCCGCAGAATGTGCAAGTTGAATCGTGCAACAGATCCAGCGAGCAATAGTCTGCTTTGAAGCAGGAGCACCCAGCTTGTTGGGTGCATGCAGGATAAACAGCGAGTCAGTTTTTCTGACTCTAGCCGTCCTGGAAACATAGATTTTCAGGGCCCGGACTACATCCAGCAACTTGGAAGCCTCCCAGTCCCGAGTAGCCGCAGGCACCACAATAGGTTGGTTCAAATGGAACGCTGATACCACGTTAGGGAGAAATTGGGGACGAGTCCTCAATTCTGCCCTGTCCATATGGAAGATCAGATAGGGGCTTTTGCATGACAAAGCCGCCAATTCTGACACACGCCTAGCCGAAGCCAAGGCCAAAAGCATGACCACTTTCCACGTGAGATATTTCAACTCCACGGTCTGAAGTGGCTCAAACCAATGTGATTTTAGGAAATCCAACACAACGTTGAGATCCCAAGGTGCCACTGGGGGCACAAAAGGGGGCTGAATATGCAGCACTCCCTTAACAAACGTCTGAACTTCAGGCAGTGAAGCCAGTTCTTTTTGAAAGAAAATAGACAGGGCCGAAATCTGGACTTTAATGGATCCCAATTTTAGGCCCATAGTCACTCCTGACTGTAGGAAGTGCAGAAATCGACCCAGCTGAAATTCTTCTGTTGGGGCCTTCATAGCCTCACACCAAGCCACATATTTTCGCCATATGCGGTGATAATGTTTTGCTGTCACATCCTTCCTAGCTTTTATCAGCGTAGGAATGACTTCAACCGGAATGCCCTTTTCCATCAGGATCCGGCGTTCAACCGCCATGCCGTCAAACGCAGCCGCGGTAAGTCTTGAAACAGACAGGGTTCCTGCTGTAGCAGGTCCTGTCTGAGAGGCAGAGGCCAAGGGTCCTCTGAGATCATTTCTTGTAGTTCCGGGTACCAAGTCCTTCTTGGCCAATCCGGAACGATGAGTATAGTTCTTACTCCTCTCTTTCTTTTTATCCTCAGTACCTTTGGTATGAGAGGAAGAGGAGGGGACACAAACCGACTGGTACACCCACGGTGTCACTAGAGCGTCCACAGCTATCGCCTGAGGGTCCCTTGACCTGGCGCAATATCTTTTTAGCTTTTTGTTGAGGCGGGACGCCATCATGTCCACCTGTGGCCTTTCCCAACGATTTACAATCAGCTGGAAGACTTCTGGATGAAGTCCCCACTCTCCCGGGTGGAGGTCGTGCCTGCTGAGGAAGTCTGCTTCCCAGTTGTCCACTCCCGGAATGAACACTGCTGACAGTGCCATCACGTGATTTCTTGCCCATCGGAGAATCCTTGTGGCTTCTGCCATCGCCATCCTGCTTCTTGTGCCGCCCTGTCGGTTTACATGGGCGACCGCCGTGATGTTGTCTGACTGAATCAGCACCGGCTGGTTTTGAAGCAGGGGTTTTGCCTGACTTAGGGCATTGTAAATGGCCCTTAGTTCCAGAATGTTTATGTGTAGGGAAGCTTCCTGACTCGACCATTGTCCTTGGAAGTTTCTTCCCTGCGTGACTGCCCCCCAACCTCGGAGGCTTGCATCCGTGGTCACCAGGACCCAGTCCTGTATGCCGAATCTGCGGCCCTCGAGTAGATGAGCACTCTGCAGCCACCACAGCAGAGACACCCTGGCCCTCGGGGACAGGGTGATCAGCCGATGCATCTGAAGATGCGATCCGGACCACTTGTCTAACAGATCCCACTGAAAGATCCGTGCATGGAACCTGCCGAATGGAATTGCCTCGTAAGAAGCTACCATCTTTCCCAGGACTCGCGTGCAGTGATGCACCGACACCTGTTTTGGTTTTAGGAGGTCTCTGACCAGAGATGACAACTCCTTGGCCTTCTCCTCCGGGAGAAACACCTTCTTCTGTTCTGTGTCCAGAATCATACCCAGGAACAGCAGACGCGTCGTAGGAACCAGCTGCGACTTCGGGATATTCAGAATCCAGCCGTGCTGTTGTAGTACTTCCTGAGATAGTGCTACTCCGACCAACAACTGCTCCCTGGACCTCGCCTTTATAAGGAGATCGTCCAAGTACGGGATAATTATAATTCCCTTCTTTCGAAGGAGTATCATCATTTCGGCCATTACTTTGGTAAATACCCTCGGTGCCGTGGACAGACCAAACGGCAACATCTGGAATTGGTAATGGCAGTCCTGTACCACAAAACGGAGGTACACCTGGTGAGGTGGGTAAATGGGGACATGTAGGTAAGCATCCTTGATGTCCAGTGATACCATGTAATGGCCCTCTTCCAGGCTTGCAATAACCGCCCTGAGCGATTCCATTTTGAACTTGAACTTCCTTATATAAGTGTTCAAGGATTTCAAATTTAGAATGGGTCTCACCGAACCGTCTGGTTTCGGTACCACAAACATTGTGGAATAGTAACCCCGCCCCTGTTGAAGGAGGGGAACTTTTATTATCACCTGCTGGAGGTACAGCTTGTGAATTGCCGCCAGTACTACCTCCCTGTCCTGGGGAGTAGCTGGCAAGGCTGATTTGAGGTAATGGTGAGGGGGAGACGTCTCGAATTCCAGCTTGTATCCCTGAGATACCACTTGTAGAACCCAGAGATCCACCTGTGAGCGAACCCACTGGTCGCTGAAGTTCCGGAGACGGGCCCCCACCGCACCTGGCTCCACATGTGGAGCCCCAGCGTCATGCGGTGAACTTAGTGGAAGCAGGGGAGGATTTTTGTTCTTGGGAACTGGCTGTATGGTGCAGCTTTTTACCTCTACCCCTGCCTCTGGGCAGAAAGGACGCGCCTCTAACCCGCTTGCCTTTCTGAGGCCAAAAGGACTGTACTTAATAATACGGTGCTTTCTTAGGCTGTGAGGGAACCTGAGGTAAAAAAGTCGACTTCCCAGCTGTTGCTGTGGATACGAGGTCCGAAAGACCGTCCCCAAACAATTCCTCACCCTTATAAGGCAAAATTTCCATGTGCCTTTTAGAATCAGCCTCACCTGTCCACTGCCGAGTCCATAATACTCTCCTGGCAGAAATGGACATTGCATTAATTCTAGATGCCAGCCGGCAAATGTCCCTCTGTGCATCTCTCATATATAAGACTACGTCTTTAATATGCTCTATGGTTAGCAATATAGTGTCCCTGTCAAGGGAATCAATGTTATCAGACAGGGAATCAGACCACGCTGCTGCAGCACTACACATCCATGCTGAAGCAACAGCAGGTCTCAGTATAGTACCTGAGTGTGTATACACAGACTTCAGGATAGCCTCCTGCTTTCTATCTGCAGGCTCCTTTAAGGCGGCCGTATCCTGAGATGGCAGTGCCACCTTTTTTGATAAGCATGTGAGCGCCTTGTCCACCTTAGGGGATGTCTCCCAGCGTAACCTATCCGTTGGCGGGAAAGGGTACGCCATTAGTAACCGCTTAGAAATTACTAGTTTCTTATCTGGGGAACCCCACGCTTCTTCACACAATTCATTTAACTCATCAGATGGGGGAAAAGTCACTGGCTGCTTTTTCTCCCCAAACATAATACCCTTTTTTGTGGTAACCGGGTTAATGTCAGAAATGTCCAACACATTTTTCTTTTTTTTTTTGTATAATCAGTTTTTATTAAAGGTTTTAATTGCATCAACAGATAGGGGGAAAGCTCCCACACAAACACAGGTAGAAAAAACATCGACATCAACAGTGCATATTCGTTAAGTACAAGTCAACTTGAACAGATGTCAAAAGGGAAGAGTAAACAACCCTGCGGTAGCGAGTTGATGTGTTAGGGATGGTGTCTTCTAAGTGATGTAGGAGATAAATCCATCCTGAATCTATGAGGGCGCTCCCACACCTCAAGAATATGTAGAGTAATAAAATAAAATGAGTCAAAGAATAGGGGCGCCCGAGGGCGATAAGATAGAAGTAGAAAGATGTGTGGGGTAAGAAAGGAAGAGGGTAAGAGAAGGACAGAGGGGGTTAGAAATGTAGAGGGGGGGGGGGTTACCACTTAATAAGGTTATAGAATGTAGTGAAGAAAAGTTTCAGTTACCATCCAAGGGAGTGGCTAGGTAGGCCTGGGAGGTCTTGTATTCCAACCAAGGGGCCCACGCGGTATCGAATTCACTAGATTTGCCTATTGATGAGAGGAACAAATCCTCCATTCTCATAAAGTAGTTCAGTTTAGTGAACCACGTACGACTCGTGGGTGGAATTTGGGATCTCCACTTGGTTGGGATCACAGCACGTGCTGCATTGCTTAAGTGCTGTAGTAGGGAGTGTTTGTGTTGAGAGATTGGAATTGTTGAATGGTTGATAAGCCTGAATGCAGGGTCATGTGGGATTTGGGTCTTGAGGATGATTTGGGAGATGTGTATAACCTCCCGCCAGAAGGGTTGTATTAGTGGACATGTCCACCAAATATGTAGAAGGGTGCCAGAGGGGGAGGAGCAGCGCCAGCAGAGTGCCGATGAGGAGGGGTACATAGCATGGAGAAGGGAGGGGGGCCTATACCATCTTGTCATGACTTTATATTGTGTCTCTCTTATTTGAACACAAACAGAGCTTGTATGGGTTTTTAAGCATATTTTTTCCCAGTCCCTACTTGACAGAGAAATGCCTAGGTCTCTTTCCCATGCCAACGCATAGGATGGAGCGTCAGAAGGTTGGGTATGGCAGACAATCTTGTATAGAGTGGAGATAGTATGAGTCGGGTCATGGACGGCGACACAGAGTTTCTCGAAAAGGGTCATCTCTCTGGCGGCTTTCTGGAGTCTAGAGCTAGATATCAAGAAGTGTCTTATTTGCAGGAATTTCCAAAAGTCCTGTTGGGGGATGTCCCATTTTGCCCTAAGGTCTGAGAACTGCTTAACTCCAGTTGATGACACCATCTGGCCGACCCTGAACAGGCCTGCTGATGCCCAGTGAGAGAAGTGGGCTGGGTTGATTCCCGGGGCAAATTCAGGGTTGGCCAGGAAGGACGTCAGGGGACCGAATTTAGAAGAGATGTAGGGTAGTGTGCGTAATGATTTCCATATAGCAAGTGTAGGAGTAATGGTGGGATGAGGGTTGAGCAGTTTGGGGGGGGAGGGTAGCCAGGGGAAAATTTCTGGAAATTGGTGTACGTACAGACCCTCCAACTTCACCCATTGTTTAAGCTCTCGGTATCTCGTCCAATCTATAATTCTATTCAAGAGAATGGCATGGTAGTAATTTTTTATGTCGGGAAGCTGAAGGCACCCTTTTACAATCAGTTTTGACATTTGGGAGCGACTAATCCTAGGTCTCCTCCGTTGCCAGACAAATTGTTGGATCAAGAGTGAAATAGATCGAAACCAGGTCTCCGGGATTTGGATCGGGAGGGTCTGCATTACATATAATAATTTGGGGAGGGTGTTCATCTTAACTACGTTTATCCTCCCGAACCAGGATAGGAATTTCATATTCCATCTGGAGTAGTCATTCCGAATCGTTTGCAATAGGGGAAGATAGTTCAGTGAGAATAACTTGGACTCTTTAGCGCTCAACTTAACACCTAGGTATGTTATGTGGGAAGGCTGCCATGAGAAAGGGAAAGAGTGTTTGAGGGCTGTAACGGAGTCTGCAGGAGCAGAAATGTTCAGAGCACTAGACTTTTTATAGTTAATTTTAAAATTGGAGAGATGTCCAAATAGGTCTAGTTCTTCCATTAGGTGCGGGAGGGAGTCAGTAGGGTGTGATATTATGGCCAAGAGGTCGTCGGCAAATAAGGCTAGTTTGTATTCGTCATTACCTACGGTGAAACCTTTGATAGCCTGGTTAGCTCGAATGGACCTGGCCAATGCCTCAATACATAGCACGAAAATCAAGGGAGATAGTGGGCAGCCCTGTCTGGTACCATTGGTTATGATGAATGGGTCTGACAGGGTGCCATTTACGCGAACCCTTGCCGTTGGGGAATCATATAGGGCCATTATCCATGTGAGTGCATTAGGACCTAGTCCTATGTGCTCCAGGATCGTTTTCATAAATTTCCAACTAACCCTATCAAATGCCTTTTCGGCGTCAGTAGAGAGCAGAATGGTGGGGATAGAACTATGGGATGCTAGGTGAACAAGATTGAGGATTTTGGTGGTGTTGTCTTTGGCCTCTCGACCCACTACAAAACCTACCTGGTCGCTATGGACCAGGAGAGGGATCAGTCCGTTAAGTCTGTTTGCCAAAATCTTCGCATAGATTTTCAGATCTACGTTAAGGAGGGAGATGGGTCTGTAGCTGGAGCAGGCCGAGGGGTCTTTGCCCTGTTTCGGTATCACCGACACGTGGGCTTCAAGTGAATCACGGGAAAAGTGGGAGCCAGATGAAATTGAGTTAAATGCACGGAGCAGGAGAGGGAGCAGTCTATCTTTAAACACCTTATAGTATGCTATAGTGAAGCAGTCGGGGCCAGGACTTTTCCCCGGCTTCATAGAGGAGATGGCCTGGTCTATCTCTTGGGTAGTGAAGGGGGCTTCTAGTGTAGTAAGCTTCGAAGGTGGAAGAACAGGGTAGTCGATGGACTTCAGGTAGTCCTTTATTTTTTGGTGTAGAAGACGGGGATCTGTATCAGGGGATGTATTCTCTAGATTATAGAGCAAGGTGTAAAAGTGTGCGAAACAGGCCCCAATCTCAGGTGATTTAAATTTGGGAGTCCCTCCGGCGTCCTTCACTGAGCCAATAAATGAGGCTGAGTGTTGGCCTGGGCTAGGACTCGGCCGGGCTTGTTGCCCCACTGGTAGTATTTCTGTTTACATTTACGGATGGAATGGATTATGTTGTTAGAGAGGAGCTTATTCAGCTGGGAGCGGGCTTCTGACAATTCTACTAGGGTCACATCTGACAGGGATACCTTGTGGTACGTCTCGAGGACGTGAATTTTATGTAAAAGACCTGTGATCAGAGACTGTCTCTGTTTTTTTTTGTGGGTGCCTAGTTGTATCAACTTACCGCGAAGGACACATTTATGCGCCTCCCACACGGTGAGATGGGAGACATCACCCGTGACGTTCGTGGCAATATAATCATCTAGAGTTTTGTCTAAGGCTTCTTTACAGAGTGTGTCATATAGGAGGGACTCATTGAGTCTCCAGGTCCATTGTTTGTGAGAGCCGTGAGGGAGGGACAAGGTTAAAGTCACCGGGGCATGGTCAGACCATGTGATCGAGCCTATAGTGGCTTCTATAAGAAGAGGGAGGTGTCTGTGGCTGAGGAATAAATAATCAATGCGGGAGTAAACCCTATGGGGATGGGAGTAGTAGGAGTAGTCACGTCCTGTGGGGTTAAGGGTTCTCCAGGAGTCGGCCAATTGTTGTGTGTGGAGTAGGTGTTTAACGCGGCGGTATTTAGATGCAACAAATCTAGAGGTTTGGGATGAGGTGTCAGTATTAGGGTCCAATGTCCAGTTGAAATCACCACCTAAGACCGTGACGCCTTGCATCAAAGAATCCAGTTTTGGGAGGAAGGAGTTAAAGAAGGATAGTTGGGCCTGGTTAGGGGCGTACATCACCGCAAAGGTGAACATTTGCTCGGAGATCTTGCAAGTCAAAATAAGGAACCTTCCCGGAACCACCCTGTGTAAGGCTACGTCTGAGACATGTAAATCCCTAGAGAAAACAATAGCCACTCCCTTGGATTTGCCACCGGGGTTGTTACTGTAGAACGCTATTGGGAAGTAGCGATTGGTGATAGAGGGGTTGCGGATCCCAACCTTGAAATGGGTCTCCTGCACCAATGCAACGTCTGCTTTTTCAGACCTTAACAGACGCAGAAGACTGGATCTCTTCTCCGGAGAGTTGAGACCACGTGCATTGAGGGACAGTACTTTAATCTTCCCCGGGGTGCTCATGGTGGAATGAAGTAGAACACGTTTCCAGGAACCTCAAAGTGGAGGGAGGAGGAGAGGGGAGAAGGAAGAGCAAGCATGGAAAAAGAAATAAAAGAGAAAGGAGTACAAAAACAATGTAATGACATCAGCAAAAGACCCGCAGGAGAGAGACTGAATCGTAATCCCGTCAGTCTCCCTACCGACAATAAGTCAGAGGCGGGTATTGTGGGGGGAATGGGGGTGAACCGCAACCCGAACCATGATAACAGCAATAACATATTTAAACTGACACAGGGAAAAGGGGGGGGGAGAGAAGGATAAATAAGGGGGGTGGCCGGAGGGGGGACAAGGGCAGCGATAGAGTCCGCCGCCCCCTCCCCTCGCCGGTCAACATATGCAGGAATGTTAACCATTTATCAACAACCTCCCTAGACAACCGGAAAACGATCTGCAACCTCGTCATGTCCCATTCGAGAATGAAAATTACCCTCCCACATTGCTTTAACAGCGAGCATTTCTGTTGGAGGGAATAACAATATCCATCAAAAGGGTCTTTTACAGCTAGGTGGTCTTGGAAGGAGATGTAGTTGACTGGGATCTCCTCCTAGTGCCTCGAACCTCTTGCCATGGTTCCACGTTAGAAGATCGTTTAGGAGGAGGTATGTCCGAAAGAGGAAATTCCCAGTCCGGAATGGACATTGGAGGGAGGCCCAGGGAGGTACAGAAGGGGATGAGGCCTGTGTGGGAGGACAGGGTGTACCATTTCCCCGAGGAACAGGCTTGAAGGTGAAAGGGAAATCCCCAGCGGTAGCGAATCTGACGTTTCCGTAGTTCGTCTGTCAGGGGCTTCAGGGATCTCCGCTGTTGGAGTGTGTACCAGGAAAGATCCTGGTAGAGGCTTATGGAGCTGCCCTTGAAATCGATACCATCAAGTTGTCTGGCTTTGAACATGATTTCCTCCTTCTGGGCGAAATAATGGAGCCGGCAGATAACATCACGAGGCCGGTCAGTGGCGAGGCCCCTTGGTTTAAGGGCCCTGTGGGCTCTGTCAAAAGTGATGACATTATCCGAGCTTGTTCCCAATAGTTCGTTGAATATCTTGGACAGGGCGTCCACTAGCCCAGATTGGGGAACTTCCTCTGGGAGACCCCGGACTCTGATGTTGTTCCGCCTGCCCCTGTTGTCGATATCCGTCATTCTGGATTGTAAAGCTCGGATTTCTTTGGATTGAGCAAGGACAGAGTCTCTCAGCTGGGACACACAGGAAGCGCTGGCTTCTTGGTCTTCCTCTAGGGTAACCACCCGGTCGGATAGGTGTGTGATATCGCTTTTGATGGAGGCGAGCTCGTTCCTAATGGTGTCTTGAAGGTCTTGCTTCGTAGGAAGGGACTTCATAAAGGTCAGGATATCTCGGAGCTCGCGACTGCTAGCTGCCGTAGGGTCAGCCATCTCATCAGCCGGATTTGAGGTCAAAGAAGCTGAAGGAGAGGTAGGGGAGCGGGGAGAGGAACGGCTCTCCATCTGTGGGGAGATCGTAGGTTGAAGGAAGGGCCTCAGGTCAGATTGAGATCTTGTGACTTTTCGTGGTTGATTGTTTTTGCTCCTTTTAGAGTATCTCGAGGTACGTCTCATATTCCGGAAGGGGAACAGTAGGGAGGATGTTTGCAAGTAACTCAGGGTGTGTCAGGATCAGCAGGATACATTTGGCGACATGGTTCTTAGGAAGCGGTCATCCCACGTGGCCTGATTTCAGATGACCATCAGGTGGCTTCGGGTAGAGTAGTAGGAAACAAAGGTCCAGGGCAGTACATAGCGATATGTGGGCGTCAGGCAGCAAGAAGGAGAAGCTTAGAGGTTTGAGTAATGCTGCAGATGTGGAGAATGTCGGTGGGAGGAAGCAGATGAGAGCGTTCACGGTATCTCTCCACCGGAGGGGGGTGTAATATGACCTGAGGAGGCCGTTTATAGCGTTAACCCCCGTTCAGAAAACGCGGAAGCGTGTCCCGGACACGGACCAGCCAGCGACCGGGGGGGCTTTACTCAGCGGGGGATGAGGTCTGCAGCTGGGACCAGGAGAGGAGGATCACCGGCTGGGTTCGGGGCTAGCTCCAGCGAGCACTTATGTAGAGGTGAAGTGGGTCTCCTGCAGGGTTTAGTGCTAAAGATGTGTCTGACCTCTGTGGGGGTAGTGATGGAGGGGAGACGGCGTGCAGCTTCAATGCCCTTCCGGGTATGCTACCATAGTCAGGAGCGGTAGGGCTGGCTGGGGAGTGAGTATTTGCAGAGGGAGCAGGAGAGAGGGGCCTCTCGGGGCTTGTTAAAGGGCTCCCAGGTGAGCTAATCGGGTCCGTGACCCGTGGGCGGGCTGGCGTCTCACTGGAGGTCCCGGCTCAGGCCCAGCGGGTAGGCCTCGGTTCTTTGCGGCTCCGGACAGCGGGTCTTAGGGCTAGGGGTGCAGGGAGAGTCAGCCTCTCGACTTACCCCGTTGTCCACGTCCGATCCCGTCTCCTTCCGGCTAGCGGGTTTGCGGTCTGAGCTCCGGGCGCGTCCGTCGGGTCACGAGCTGTCCGCAGCAAGAGGGTGCAGGAGGTCCCCGTGGCTCGTTTCCTCTTCTGGTGCGGCTCCGGAGGAGCTGGGGATCACTTGTAGTGAGGTGGAGAGGCGATAGGCTCTCGTGGGACGTCCGTCCCGTTCCGTCCAGCCCCAAAATCGAGTCCCAGGCTTTAGGCTAGGGGGAAGGCCGCAATCCGCGGGAGTGCTTAAAAGCACTCCCCGACTCCGCGGGTTCCCTACAGCAGTTGCCAGAGAGTGTTCCCAGGCAATTAGGAGCAGTCTGGGGGTGGTTAGGAGGGTATTAAACCTGAAATGAGGGTTAATTAGGCAGGAGCTCTGGGATCCACATGCACTCCCTAGGACATCCAGGCCACGCCCCCCAGTGCTCTCCCAACACATTTTTCATTGCCGTAATCATGCATCGGATGGCCCTAGTGGATTGTATATTTGTCTCATCCTCGTCGACACTGGAGTCAGACTCCGTGTCGACATCTGTGTCTGCCATCTGAGGTAGCGGGCGTTTTTAAGCCCCTGACGGCCTCTGAGATGCCTGGGCAGGCGCGGGCTGAGATGCCGGCTGTCCCAAAGCTGCGTCATCGAACCTTTTATGCAAGGAGTTGACACTGTCGGTTAACACCTTCCACATATCCATCCACTCAGGTGTCGGCCCCGCAGGGGGCGACATCACACTTATCGGCTCCTGCTCCGCCTCCACGTAAGCGTCCTCATCAAACATGTCAACACAGCCGTACCGACACACCGCACACACACACAGGGAATGCTCTGACTGAGGACAGGACCCCACAAAGTCCTTTGGGGAGACAGAGAGAGAGTATGCCAGCACACACCACAGCGCTATATAATCAGGGATTTACACTAACAAAAGCGATTTCCCCTATAGCTGCTTTTATATATAGTTTGCGCCTAAATTTAGTGCCCCCCCTCTCTTTTTTACCCTTGATGTCTGGAAACTGCAGGGGAGAGCCTGGGGAGCTGTCTTCCAGCGGAGCTGTGAAGAAAAAATGGCGCCGGTGTGCCGAGGAGGATAGCCCCGCCCCCTTCTCGGCGGACTTCTCCCGCTTTTTTATCTGTATAATGGCGGGGGATTATGCACATATACAGCTTAAAAGCTGTATTGTGTGTCAATTTGCCATGTAAGGTACTCTAATTGCTGCCCAGGGCTCCCCCCCCCCCCCCAGCGCCCTGCACCCATCAGTGACCGGAGTGTGTGGTGTGCATAGGGAGCAATGGCGCACAGCTGCAGTGCTGTGCGCTACCTTAATGAAGGCCGAAGTCTTCAGCCGCCGATTTCCTCCGGTTACTTCCGTCTTCTGGATCTGCAAGGGGGACGGCGGCGCGGCTCCGGGAACGGACGATCGAGGTCGGGCCCTGTGTTCGATCCCTCTGGAGCTAATGGTGTCCAGTAGCCTAGAAGCACAAGCTAGCTGCAAGCAGGTAGGTTTGCTTCTCTCCCCTAAGTCCCACGTAGCAGTGAGTCTGTTGCCAGCAGATCTCACTGAAAATAAAAAACCTAACAAATACTTTTCTTTCTAGGAAGCTCAGGAGAGCCCCTAGAGTGCATCCAGCTCTGGCCGGGCACAGATTCTAACTGAGGTCTGGAGGAGGGGCATAGAGGGAGGAGCCAGTGCACACCAGATGTAGTACCTAATCTTTTCTTTAGAGTGCCCAGTCTCCTGCGGAGTCCGTCTATTCCCCATGGTCCTTACGGAGTACCCAGCATCCACTAGGACGTCAGAGAAAATAAGAATTTACTTACCGATAATTCTATTTCTCGTAGTCCGTAGTGGATGCTGGGGACTCCGTCAGGACCATGGGGAATAGCGGCTCCGCAGGAGACAGGGCACAAGTAAAAGCTTTAGGATCAGGTGGTGTGCACTGGCTCCTCCCCCTATGACCCTCCTCCAAGCCTCAGTTAGGATACTGTGCCCGGACGAGCGTACACAATAAGGAAGGATTTTGAATCCCGGGTAAGACTCATACCAGCCACACCAATCACACTGTACAACCTGTGATCTGAACCCAGCTAACAGCATGATAACAGCGGAGCCTCTGAAAAGATGGCTCACAACAATAACCCGATTTTTGTAACAATAACTATGTACAAGTATTGCAGACAATCCGCACTTGGGATGGGCGCCCAGCATCCACTACGGACTACGAGAAATAGAATTATCGGTAAGTAAATTCTTATTTTCTCTGACGTCCTAAGTGGATGCTGGGGACTCCGTCAGGACCATGGGGATTATACCAAAGCTCCCAAACGGGCGGGAGAGTGCGGATGACTCTGCAGCACCGAATGAGAGAACTCCAGGTCCTCCTCAGCCAGGGTGTGCCCCTGAGCAAGTAGCAGCTCGGCAAAGTTGTAAAGCCGAGACCCCTTGGGCAGCCGCCCAAGATGAGCCCACCTTCCTTGTGGAATGGGCATTTACATATTTTGGCTGTGGCAGGCCTGCCACAGAATGTGCAAGCTGAATTGTACTACACATCCAACTAGCAATCGTCTGCTTAGAAGCAAGAGCACCCAGTTTTTTGGGTGCCTACAGGATAACAGCAAGTCAGTTTTCCTGACTCCAGCCGTCCTGGAAACCTATATTTTCAGGGCCCTGACAACATCTAGCAACTTGGAGTCCTCCAAGTCCCTAGTAGCCGCAGGTACCACAATAAGCTGGTGCAGGTGAAACGCTGACACCACCTTAGGGAGAAACTGGGGACGAGTCCGCAGCTCTGCCCTGTCCGAATGGACAATCAGATATGGGCTTTGTGAGACAAAGCCGCCAATTCTGACACTCGCCTGGCCGAGGCCAGGGCCAACAGCATGGTCACTTTCCATGTGAGATATTTCAAATCCACAGATTTGAGCGGTTTAAACCAATGTGATTTGAGGAATCCCAGAACTACGTTGAGATCCCACAGTGCCACTGGAGGCACAAAAGGGGGTTGTATATGCAATACTCCCTTGACAAACTTCTGGACTTCAGGAACTGAAGCCAATTTTTTCTGGAAGAAAATTGACAGGGCCGAAATTTGAACCTTAAATGGACCCCAATTTGAGACCCATAGACACTCCTGTTTGCAGGAAATGCAGGAATCGACCGAGTTGAAATTTCTTCGTGGGGCCTTCCTGGCCTCACACCACGCAACATATTTTCGCCACATGTGGTGATAATGTTGTGCGGTCACCTCCTTCCTGGCTTTGACCAGGGTAGGAATGACCTCTTCCGGAATGCCTTTTTCCCTTAGGATCCGGCGTTCCACCGCCATGCCGTCAAACGCAGCCGCGGTAAGTCTTGGAACAGACATGGTACTTGCTGAAGCAAGTCCCTTCTTAGCGGCAGAGGCCATGAGTCCTCTGTGAGCATTTCTTGAAGTTCCGGGTACCAAGTCCTTCTTGGCCAATCCGGAGCCACGAGTATAGTTCTTACTCCTCTACGTCTTATAATTCTCAGTACCTTGGGTATGAGAAGCAGAGGAGGGAACACATACACCGACTGGTACACCCACGGTGTTACCAGAACGTCCACAGCTATTGCCTGAGGGTCTCTTGACCTGGCGCAATACCTGTCCAGTTTTTTGTTCAGGCGGGACGCCATCATGTCCACCTTTGGTCTTTCCCAACGGTTCACAATCATGTGGAAGACTTCCCGATGAAGTCCCCACTCTCCCGGGTGGATGTCGTGCCTGCTGAGGAAGTCTGCTTCCCAGTTGTCCACTCCCGGAATGAACACTGCTGCCAGTGTTATCACATGATTTTCCGCCCAGCGAAGAATCCTTGCAGTTTCTGCCATTGCCCTCCTGCTTCTTGTGCCGCCCTGTCTGTTTACGTGGGCGACTGCCGTGATGTTGTCCCACTGGATCAATACCGGCTGACCTTGAAGCAGAGGTCTTGCTAAGCTTAGAACATTGTAAATTGCCCTTAGCTCCAGTATTTTTATGTGGAGAGAAGTCTCCAGACTATATCACACTCCCTGGAAATTTTTTTCCCTGTGTGACTGCTCCCCAGCCTCTCAGGCTGGCATCCGTGGTCACCAGGACCCAGTCCTGAATGCCGAATCTGCGGCCCTTTAATAGATGAGCACTCTGCAGCCACCGCAGAAGAAACACCCTTGTCCTTGGAGACAGGGTTATCCGCTGATGCATCTGAAGATGCGATCCGGACCATTTTTCCAGCAGATCCCACTGAAAAGTTCTTGCGTGAAATCTGCCGAATGGAATCGCTTCGTAAGAAGCCACCATTTTTCCCAGGACCCTTGTGCAATGATGCACTGACACTTTTCCTGGTTTCAGGAGGTTCCTGACTAGCTCGGATAACTCCCTGGCTTTCTTCTCCGGGAGAAACACCCTTTTCTGGACTGTGTCCAGAATCATCCCTAGGAACAGCAGACGTGTCGTCGGAAACAGCTGCGATTTTGGAATATTTAGAATCCACCCGTGCTGTCGTAGAACTACTTGAGATAGTGCTACTCCGACCTCCAACTGTTCTCTGGACCTTGCCCTTATCAGGAGATCGTCCATTTTCTTTGAAGAAGAATCATCATTTCGGCCATTACCTTGGTAAAGACCCGGGGTGCCGTGGACAATCCAAACGGCAGCGTCTGAAACTGATAGTGACAGTTCTGTACCACGAACCTGAGGTACCCTTGGTGAGAAGGGCAAATTGGGACATGGAGGTAAGCATCCCTGATGTCCAGGGACACCATATAGTCCCCTTCTTCCTGGTTCGCTATCACTGCTCTGAGTGACTCCATCTTGATTTGAACCTTTGTATGTAAGTGTTCAAATATTTCAGATTTAGAATAGGTCTCACCGAGCCGTCTGGCTTCAGTACCACAATATAGTGTGGAATAATACCCCTTTCCTTGTTGTAGGAGGGGTACTTTGATTATCACCTGCTGGGAATACAGCTTGTGAATTGTTTCCAATACTGCCTCCCTGTCGGAGGGAGACGTTGGTAAAGCAGACTTCAGGAACCTGCGAGGGGGAGACGTCTCGAATTTCCAATCTGTACCCCTGGGATACTACTTGTAGGCTCCAGGGGTCCACTTGCGAGTGAGCCCACTGCGTGCTGAAACTCTTGAGACGACCCCCCACCGCACCTGAGTCCGCTTGTACGGCCCCAGCGTCATGCTGAGGACTTGGTAGAAGCAATGGAGGGCTTCTGTTCCTGGGAATGGGCTGCCTGCTGCAGTCTTCTTCCCTTTCCTCTATCCCTGGGCAGATATGACTGGCCTTTTGCCCGCTTGCCCTTATGGGGACGAAAGGACTGAGGCTGAAAAGACGGTGTCTTTTTCTGCTGAGATGTGACTTGGGGTAAAAAAGGTGGATTTTCCAGCTGTTGCCGTGGCCACCAGGTCCAATGGACCGACCCCAAATAACTCCTCCCCTTTATACGGCAATACTTCCATGTGCCGTTTGGAATCTGCATCACCTGACCACTGTCGTGTCCATAAACATCTTCTGGCAGATATGGACATCGCACTTACTCTTGATGCCAGAGTGCAAATATCCCTCTGTGCATCTCGCATATATAGAAATGCATCCTTTAAATGCTCTATAGTCAATAAAATACTGTCCCTGTCAAGGGTATCAATATTTTCAGTCAGGGAATCCGACCAAGCCACCCCAGCGCTGCACATCCAGGCTGAGGCGATCGCTGGTCGCAGTATAACACCAGTATGTGTGTATATACTTTTTAGGATATTTTTTCAGCCTCCTATCAGCTGGCTCCTTGAGGGCGGCCGTATCTGGAGACGGTAACGCCACTTGTGATAAGCGTGGGAGCGCCTTATCCACCCTAAGGGGTGTTTAATTTATCTGATTCAGGAAAAACTACAGGTAGTTTTTTCACACCCCACATAATACCCTTTTTTGTGGTACTTGTAGTATCAGAAATATGTAACACCTCCTTCATTGCCCTTAACATGTAACGTGTGGCCCTAAAGGAAAATACGTTTGTTTCTTCACCGTCGACACTGGAGTCAGTGTCCGTGTCTGTGTCGACCGACTGAGGTAAATGGGCGTTTTAAAGCCCCCGACGGTGTTTGAGACGCCTGGACAGGTACTAATTTGTTTGCCGGCCGTCTCATGTCGTCAACCGACCTTGCAGCGTGTTGACATTATCACGTAATTCCCTAAATAAGCCATCCATTCCGGTGTCGACTCCCTAGAGAGTGACATCACCATTACAGGCAATTGCTCCGTCTCCTCACCAACATCGTCCTCATACATGTCGACACACACGTACCGACACACAGCACACACATGCACAGGGAATGCTCTGATAGAGGACAGGACCCCACTAGCCCTTTGGGGAGACAAGAGGGAGAGTTTGCCAGCACACACCAAAACGCTATAATTATACAGGGACAACCTTTATATAAGTGTTTTCCCTTATAGCATCTTAATATATAATCATATCGCCAAATAAGTGCCCCCCCTCTCTGTTTTAACCCTGTTTCTGTAGTGCAGTGCAGGGGAGAGCCTGGGAGCCTTCCCACCAGCAGTTCTGTGAGGGAAAATGGCGCTGTGTGCTGAGGAGAATAGGCCCCTCCCCCTTTTCGGCGGGCTTCTTCTCCCGTTTTTCTGACAACCTGGCAGGGGTTAAATACATCCATATAGCCCCAGAGGCTATATGTGATGTATTTTTAGCCAGTATAGGTATATTACATTGCTGCCCAGGGCGCCCCCCCCAGCGCCCTGCACCCTCAGTGACCGTTGGTGTGAAGTGTGCTGAGAGCAATGGCGCACAGCTGCAGTGCTGTGCGCTACCTCATGAAGACTGAGAAGTCTTCAGCCGCCGATTTCTGGACCTCTTCTCTCTTCAGCATCTGCAAGGGGGTCGGCGGCGCGGCTCCGGTGACCCATCCAGGCTGTACCTGTGATCGTCCCTCTGGAGCTAGTGTCCAGTAGCCTAAGAAGCCAATCCATCCTGCACGCAGGTGAGTTCACTTCTTCTCCCCTAAGTCCCTCGTTGCAGTGAGCCTGTTGCCAGCAGGACTCACTGAAAATAAAAAACCTAATAAAACTTTTACTCTAAGCAGCTCTTTAGGAGAGCCACCTAGATTGCACCCTTCTCGGCCGGGCACAAAAACCTAACTGAGGCTTGAAGGAGGGTCATAGGGGGAGGAGCCAGTGCACACCACCTGATCCTAAAGCTTTTACTTTTGTGCCCTGTCTCCTGCGGAGCCGCTATTCCCCATGGTCCTGACGGAGTCCCCAGCATCCACTTAGGACGTCAGAGAAATAGTGTTAGAGAAATGAATACGTGATAAGTGTTAATAAAGTGTAAGGGTATGCCACACTAAAGCCATGCATCTCAGCATCTTAATTAATACATCTGCCCCTATGTACTTAAAGGCAAACCACAACATGGTCTTTGCCTAATACAATGGTCCCACTAATGCAATGGGAATAATTCAGAGTTGATCGCAGCAGCAAATTTGTTAGCAGTTGGTCAATACCATGTGCACTGCAAGTGTGGCAGATATAACAAGTGCAGAGAGAGTTAGATTTGGGTGGGTTATATTGTTTCTGTGCAGGGTAAATACTGGCTGCTTTATTTTTACACTGCAATTTAGATTTCAGTTTGAACACACCCCACCCAAATCTAACTCTCTCTGCACGTGTTATATCTGCCCCCCCTCCTGCAGTGCACATGGCTTTGCCCAACTGCTAACAAATTTGCTGCCTCGATCAACTCTGAATTAAGCCCAATATTCTATACTGTATATTATTTTCTGAAGCTTTTTGCTTGTTCAGTGATTTTGCAGGCTGACCAATGACACCATGTCACATACTAACCAGGTCTGACAGATTTCCTGCCACTTGACCACACACAAAAGCAGTTGCTGAAAGATTAATACCTATCAATAAGACAGTCAGGAGGATTTGGGGAAGTAATGACACAAAGACAATAGTTTATATGTGACAAAGTTAAAGCACATCATTGCAACACTGTATACAGGAAATTTCCTTTGACATTAATGATCTAATATGACCATTTCTTAAGGTTTCCATTAGACACACAAAACAAGTACAACAAGACGTGTAACTTCGTTGCTAAAGAGGAAGCAAAGGTAAGTACAATGCTAATGTAAAAAGGAGGAGGAGGAAGCTTACTGTGACCTCTGGCCAAATGACTCTGACAGCCTACCGTCCAGCCCTTGTAACACTTCCCTGAGAAATGTCATTGATATAGAATGTGCAACGTTCAATAGATTGAAATCACAGGTCTGTACAACAGACTTATACCCCTTTTCCACTAGCTCAAAAAACACGGGTAAATGCACGGGGGCGCGCATTTACCCGTGTTTTTTGCAAGTGGAAAAGGGTAAACCCGGATCAAGTGACCCGTGAATCCTACCCGGCTATTTACCTGGGTAGGACACGGGAATGATCCGGGTAGGGTTGTAGTGTAAACGGGAGCCGTGTCGATGCGACACGGCTCCCATTTACACTGTATGGAAGGGTGGCGCTGGGAGATCATGTGATCTCCCTGCGCCGCCCCTGCCGCGTCACTAGAAGAGTCACCAACCCGGCATATGCCGGGTTGTGACTGCTGATGGGAAAGGGGCCGAGCACGGGTCGCAGCAGGGGGCAGCTCCCGTGTCAGGCTCCCGGCTGCGACCCGTGCTCGTAAGTGGAAAAGGGGTATGAGCCAACTAATAAAAGTAGATGAAGAGGACAGAATATTGCTTTGTCCGTCTGTTACTAGAAAATGAGAATAGCAACACTGTAGTGGTCAGCATAAAAAAAAAGTGAATGCACACGGGTTTTTAACTGCCCACGCTGCATTCTATTTTTGTCTGGAACATGGATAAAGAGCATTGAGATGACAGTTATGTATAGATATACACAGACAGAACGTTTTCTTTCCATGGGGATGATTCCATCTGGTGTGCTGGCATCTGCCTTCTGTTTACCGGAAGACAGACCTCAATCTGGTACCTTCATGTCAGCTGTGTACACCTTAATCTAAAATGTTCTAACACTGATTTCTGGGCCACTTGCCAGGCGGACCAGAACCGCTTCCTCTCCTGTGGGAATACGGCATATTCACAATAAGGACCATTTTTGACCATAAACCATTATAGTGAATTAATCCCTTATCTGTACTCATAAGGAGGGAGACTGAGCTGTGATTTTGTGTGCGACTAGCCGCATTGTGAAAATATAAATAAAACTAAATAAAATAAGAATGAAAGTCTAAAACTAATACAGAAGCCTCACTAAACATACATAATATGTAATAATGTTTTATTCAAATGTAAAAACATGGAATGATCATGTTGTGCAATTCACCTATGTTCCACCAAATAGACCAGACTGGATCTTTGTGTGGGCCCAAAACAGCCAATTATTCCAATGACTGTAGATGGCAATGCTAGAAAATGCAGCAGATAATAACAACAATTATTACATTACGTGTCTGGCTAAGCCATGGAGTGGACATCTCTGGTCACTGGCTAAAGCCGCAAATTGGATGTCTCTTGTTACTGGCTAAGCCACGTTATGCATGTCTCTGGTCACTAGCTGAGCCACGAATTGGATGTCTCTGGTCATTATAGTTTGCAAAATTGTAAAATCTTTTGTCACACGCCATAGGCGGCGTTCACCGCGCTTACCCCTGCGTGTCTGCTGGTCTGTGTTGCGGCCTCCGCCTTCGTTGGTCCACGGGCTCCGGCGCCTGGCTGGCGCGGCTCCCGGCGGTTCTCCGGGGCAGGGGCGCCGCCATGACACCCGGCATCACGTGGGCTTGGAGCAGGTGACGTCATCAGACTGTTCCTCCAATCCAGCGGAGGCGGGAGATTCAAAAGCAGACGCCGGGCAGCGTCTTTTCCCCTGAAGTGGATGCCAGTGCTTCTGTCCTCGGCGGATCTCTCTGCAGCATACCCCAGTGTCTCCGGCATTTCCAGGTGTCAGTTGTTGCACAGCTTCCAGCGTTCCCAGCCGCTGCTGGGTTCCACTGCGCTCTAGTCACCAGTGCTTCTTGGAGTCAGCGTGGGCTGCAGGTTAAACGTCGCTCTCAAGTTATACAAGTCCTCAGTGTCTTTAACCACCGCTCTCAAGTTATACAAGTCTTCAGTGTCTTTAACCCTCGCTCTCAAGTTATACAAGTCCTCAGTGTCTTTAACCACCGCTCTCAAGTTATACAAGTCCTCAGTGTCTTTAACCCTCGCTCTCAAGTTATACAAGTCCTCAGTGTCTTTAACCCTCGCTCTCAAGTTATACAAGTCCTCAGTGTCTTTAACCCTCGCTCTCAAGTTCTTCAAATCATCAGTGTCTTTCACCACCGCTCTCAAGTTCTTCAAATCATCAGTGTCTTTCACCACCGCTCTCAAGTTCTTCAAATCATCAGTGTCTTTCACCACCGCCTATCAAGTTCTTCAAATCATCAGTATCTTTAACCACCACTCTCAAGTTCTTCAAATCATCAGTGTCTTTTAACCACTGCTCTCAAGTTCTTCAGTCACCAGTATCTTTTACCGTCACTCACAAGTACTTCCTGGACATTTCTCCATACACTCCTTCTCTGTTATGTGACATTGTGTTACTCTCTTCCTGCAATAAAGTCCTTTAATATTTTCACCAAGCTTTCCTGTCAGAGTCCTGTATGAGGAAGACCTATATCAAGCCATCCCTGTTCCGACCCAACTGTTGTTCCTCTCCCCTACCATCGGGAGAACCCCCGAGTTCACAACACCCCAACCTAGGTCAGTGACACCTTTGTTTATAGGTTCAAACAAACAAACATAATTTCTTCCCAGGAATAACACTTTTAGAACACACTGAAATAATGTTAAGAACAGTTGCAGTTGATGCTCTGACCAATAGCTGTTTGTGCCTGCGATTACGTATGTATTAAAGATGGCTCAGGCGTCTCAGTACACGCGGCCACTCTGCAAGGCCACAGCATTACTTGGAAGGATGATCATCACAGAGTCTGTGATCATTCTGCGTCTCTGCACACAGTTGCCAAGTTTAGCAAAGTCACCGGCAGGCGTCTCAATACAAATCCTGCCAGCTGAGACATTAGCATATTTTCACACAGTATCGCAGTTGCGAATGCATTAGTGTACAGCTCTGAATCAGGCACATAGTATATTCATCAGGAAGAGTCATGTTATGTGTAAAACAAAAAAAAAATGCTGATAATAAATATTCTTTGCATTTGATGGGAGTGTGAAGGTAAGACCACTTAATATATTATTTGTGGCAGTACACTCTAGCATCCGGGCGCATTCATTGCTGCAGGCGTGTGCTCCTCCACCCTTTCTCCAGATTCATGTATCACACCAGGAGCAACTGGGATCTTGACAGATTTGTTCTCAAAGATATTCTTAGGACACTAAGGGCCAGATGTACTAAGCCTTGGAAAGTAATAAAGTGGAGAGTGATAAAGTACCAGCCAATCAGCTCGTAACTGCCATGTCACATGCTGTTTGAAAAATGGAATGTAGGAGCTGGTTGGTTGGTAGTCTATCACTCTCCACTTTATTTGTTTTTTTTACACACCCCATCCATTCACCCATTTAGGTTGCGCAAGAGTGTGTTATTACTTGTGTTTGTATTGTTGAATTCTCAATGCATCAGTAATTATAATTCAATCACCACATGTACGCATTGCAGCTGGGACACATGCACAGACGATAATCACTGAAATGTGAGAACATAGCAACTATGAAACAGGACCTTTAAACACAAATTTAATTTGCTTAATTACGTTACGTGCAGGTTGATGCATATGCAGCAAGCAGGTTATGGCATTTGTGATATCTGCATTTAATAATCCTTAAAGCCTATGTAAAACTTTATCCTAAGCTACATTCTTCATACACTAACTGAGATTCTGAACAACTTACCGGTCTGGATGCATAAACGAAGCAAGAGGTGAATGGAGTAAGCAGCCAGAATGGCCACTATTGACAGCAGGACACTAAGAGATAAAATTAAAAATAAAATAAAATCAACTATTTTTTCTTTCTGTAAAGCTTGATGATTTCATAATTTAACAAGAACTCCTAATTAAAACAGACATTTCTGAAGGGGAAGCCATTTTGTGCTTGAAGGATTACACACACATGACTAATAGTGAAAAAAATTGAAAATACATGTATGAATAGTTTGTGTGAGGGTCAGACTGACAGTAGGGTTTTTATGACAGTCACCTCACAAAGCTACGGAAACAGTCACACACACACACTGCTGACCAACTTCCTCTTCCGTTATCCATTAAAGCTGCAAACTCCCTTGGCAGAAATTCATTCTTTGAACAGAACCAAAAACTAAACCAATATAAGTAGAGTGGATGCTACAGAACAATGTATACTGAACACTATTAACACACGAGATCGCTTTGCATTGTGTTCTATCTATATAATAATGGAGAATGGCATGTCCTTAGTCAGACGTCCTGTTACACACAATTTGCAGCTCAGGGCAGCTCTGTCAGCTGCAGGATATCACACGGAGGCCTCGGCCTAGCACCTGTATCCTAGCAACAGTAACTAGAACCCAATAAGAATAGAGATTGATTTATTTTCCCAGCATTCGCTGCACTATGTGTGTGGCTTTCCCACACTAACCCTCGGCAGCTGGGTGAGTTGTAGCAAGACATAACTGGCTGTGAGAGCTGCCGCACATTGGTGCTGAACAGCCCCAGTTGAAGTTTTGAGGAAATCGTCTGTCGTTATTACCACTCACACGTCGTTTGATAATTTGCTCAATTTGCAAATTCTCTGAATAGCGATCCATGCTGAATTAGGCCCACTGTTTCCTCACCTATCTCACTCCATCTTACCCCATATCTCCCTTTCCTTTCTCTTGGAGATCTGGATGGTTGACTAAAACCCTTCTTGAGATTCCATGAAATGTACTCCTCTACTGCACATAACTCTGGGATACAGAGAGATAACAACTGACCTTTGGATAAGTTTGTTCTAGGAACAAGGTCTATGGAGCAATCATAAAGCCAGTCTGGTGGTAGATAATCAGCTGATTTCTTACTGAAGACATCAGCAAAATCCTGGTAAACTTTAGGATTAACAGACCCACAGTCAGTTCAAATGGGCAATGGCAACCTTTAGAGCAATTGACTACCCATCAAATAATTAGTCTAGTCAATTGTTGTATTATTTTGGGTAACACCAAGGAAACCTTAATACCATAGTGTTAACAGGAGAATGAATTATATAAAAGGAAATGGACTCTGAGTGCAAACCTTCCACAGATGGAACAAAAGGAACAGTCTTGAACCCATTTGGCCCCCTGGTGGGTAAATTATTGTCCAACCTGACAATGGAGAAAATGTCTCCCCAAATGAATAGTGGTCAAATGGAAATTAGAGACACTACATGATGAATTAAGTTGCCTACTGCCCCCACTGTTGATCATAAATATTGACGTGGACACAGGGACATGGCAGCATGTATTGTCTAACTGGCAACTGTACAGAACTAGGAGCAGAATGTGGACAGTAAACATCAGAGGCTACCCTCAGTTTCTTAATTTATTTGGGTAGTTGTGCCCAAATAAATAATAGTGTTTTTACATACAGACTGTAGCCATCCTAACCATAGCCTGTTTACTGCCATCTAAAAGGTGTTCTAGTTATATCAAGTCTTGTACAACTAAGTTAAAACTATTTTTTTCCCCCTATGGTCTTTGCCAGGAAAAATTCAAATTTTAGTTTTCTGGGATGTTGGGAGAAACGCAAGTTGTAATTCTTTGCATGTTTATGCTTTTGTATAATTACAATAAAATCGAATTTAATTGTATTTGATGCAGCTGTATCTTTATGAATTTAACCTTCAGACAATTATTTTAATGCTATAGTGTTATCTAAATACTCTCAATAATGTAACTTGTTAATTTTATTTGCATTTCTCACTGCAATAATATTTGCCTCCGATGCCTTTCCATATAGCCACATCCCACTTAGAATTTTGCACTGTTTTATTACCATACCGTAGCTCATTGCCAATTTTTCACATGTGTATTTGTCAAGAACCATAGACATAACTCATGTCTTGCATCTCTACCTACTGCTACCTGTGTGCCTCACACCACCTTTAACATGTACCCCAATCTTCATTATATGCTTACACTCCCCAACACCATAAAATGTAACATTCACCATGTTACTGCAACCCCTTCAACCTCAATGACCAACAAGGTGATGGAGTTAGTCTCCTATCTACCCCCTCATGCCCTAGCTGCACCTTCCATGTTATCCCTTTGAACCCCCACGTTCCTTCTTTAAAGTCCATTTCATCTGCCATTAGAAATCCTCGACTCCAATAATGTCTCCATCTGACTTTCTCACTAATTTTTCTGTGACCTACCCACTCACTCTTGGTGATATCAACATCCCAACTGCCATTGCTACAACTACTGATGTCTCTAACCTCTCTCCAACCACTACAGAAACTCCTCCGCGAAATCTCCTTCTTTACTAACTTTGCCTTCCCACTCTCTGACCATACCCTTCTTTCCTTCTCCCTATGGCCGACCTCTGCAACCCCCTGTCCCTATTCACTCAGTGAATCCAAAATGGTATTGACCCTAATCAATCCTCTACCTCGCTAACATTTCTGACTCATCACACTTCTCTGGTTCTCCTCCGGTCCTTTTTTTGACTCAACAGTCAAGAGACCCTCCCTTGACCCTACCTCTCCAGTTACCAAGCCATTTCTGCTCCCTTTTGCGTTTAAACTACTGGAGCAATTTGTGTACAACCTTCTCATCCACATTTTCTCAGCTCCCTCTCTACTTGACCCTTTACAATCAGGCTTTCGTAGTCTTCACTCAAAACCACCTCTAATGATCTATAAGCTGCCTTTGGCTAAATGAAAGGCCCCTTCTACATTCACATCCTCCTTGATCTATTTGCTGCTTTTGACACAATCAACCACCCTCTTATCCAAAGGGCTTCACGGCACGTTTCTCTCCTACCTTTATGAATGTTCCTTCAGTGTCTCCACTTCTACCACATTCTCCTTTCCACTCACTGTCCTGGGCCCTCTGCATTTCTCTTTGCACCTCTCCTCTTAGTAAAATCATACACTCCTTTGCCTCCAATAAAGCCTCTTTGCTATTATACACAAATCTAACTCTACCGCTCCTGACTTCTCTCTTGCATTTGCAACTGGCTCTTTGTTATCTCCACCTGGCTGTTCAAATACCACTTCAAAATGAACATGGAGAAAATGAATTTCATCACCCCCACCCCCCAGAAGTCCCTATCCTTCCCTAGTCTCTCTCACTCTGTCCTGTTGCCAATCCTGCTGTCTTAGCATCACCCTGGCTTCCAAGACCCTCTCTCTCCTCTGCCTCTTCTTTGTAACATTGAAAAATACGGTCCTTGCGGACACAGAATGTGGCTAAAACCCTAATCAACTTCCTTGTAATCTCTGGCCTAGATCACGGTAACATTCTACTAGCTGGCCTTACCCACTCTTGGCATTCCCTTAAAAAAAAAAAAAAACACACATCATAAATACTGTTCTCTCACTTGTCACCTCACTACTCTTGCTCCCCATCTACACCAGAATCAGGGGCATAGCCAGAACTTTGTGGGCCCCATAGCAACATTTTGAAGGGGCTCCCGTCCCAATGCTTCTAGAGAGATATGGCGAAAAATTTATATAACACGTACCTTTGACAGGGAAGGTGGCCCCTCTCCGCTCTGGGCCCTGTAGCAGTTTCACTGCCTGCACCTATGGTAGCTATTCCCTTGACCAGAATCTAATAACATCACTTGTCTCTTGTACTATTGTTTTCTTCTCTGCTCCTTATAAATGTCCTTTGTTAATATTTTCTTATTATTTTTATTTCTACCAACTGACTTATGCATATGTCACAAATGACTGAAAATAGCATAAATATACGTTATGGTAAGAACTTACCATTGATAACAGTATTTCTCCTAAGTCCACAGGTTCCAAAGAATAACAATGGGATATGACGAGCGACAACGGATTTGCACCAATCAGTCAAAGCTTTCCGGCCTCCCAGCATGCAACGGGCCGTCCATATATCCCCGCCCGCTGGCTCAGGCAAATCAGTTGTATTCCAAAGCTCAAGGCATGAGCATCATGTAGAGCCCTAATCAGGTGAGAAGAACACACATGCACACCCTTCCATACAAGAAGGAAGAGGTTAATGAGTAAAAAGGATCCTCAAATCAGGGGCGTCAGGGGTGGGATCCCTGTGGAACCTGTGGACTTAGGAGAAATACCGTTATCAACGGTAAGTTCTTACCATAACATATTTCTCCGGCAGGATCCACAGGTTATCCACAGGAAAACAATGGGATTTCCCAAAGCAGTTTAGTGGTGGGGATGCTCCTGATGTCCAGGAGAATCCTTCGCCCAAATTCAGCATTGTGAGAGGCAAAGGTATCCAAGGCATAATGTTTTAATGAATGTGTAAACGGAAGACCATATGGCTGCCTTACATACCTGTTCTGTTTAAGCACCACATTGTGCTGCCCATAAAGGACCTACCTTACGAGTAGAGTGAACAGAGACATTAGCTGGAACAGGGAGAAATCAGCTTGAGAATATGCTTCGTCATCCGAAGTCATCTTGCCAGTGTCTGCTTACCAGCAGGCCATCCTCTCTTGTGAAATCCATAGGAGAATGAAGAGAGACTATGCTCTTCTGAGGACACTGGTACAATCCACGTAGATCCTTAATGCACGGATCACGTCCAGCGATGCATCTCCCGCAGAAAAGGCCCTGAACCTAAAAGGTTGGGACAACATATTCTTTGTTAAGGTGGAACTTACTTAAGGGGGGTACTCACGGAGAGATCCATGCTTAAAATCTAAGCAATCTGACTAGATTGCTTAGATTTTAAGCACAGATCACTCGTGTGTACCCCTCACAGCGATAGCGATGCGCAGCCCCGCGCATCGCTATCGCCGGTGCTAGATTGAGCCTGCATGCAGGCTAATCTAGCACGTTGCTCATTTCACCCGCTGGGTGAAATGAGCGGCCCCCCGTCCTCCCCCGCATCGCTCAGCACACATCGCGCTGTGCTGAGTGGGGGAGAGATGTGTGCTGAGCGGTTCGCTCAGCACACATCTCTCCAGTGTATACGAGCCTTTAGTCATCACCTTAGTAAGATAACCAGATCTAGTTCTGAGAACTACTTTATCTAGATAAACAATCAGAAATGGGGAACAATATGACAATATCCCCAAGTCTGATATTGTTCTAGCTGACACCCTAGTCAGTAGAAGAGACACTTTAGCTGTCAACCATTTATGATCCATATTATTTATTGGTTCAAATGGAGCAACTTGAAGGGCTTTCAGAACTAAACAAGTCCCACGGCCCTGTAGGAGAAACAAGGTTGAATGCGCAGCATACCCTGTAAAAAAGTTCGCACATCCTGTAAGTTGGTCATTTACTTTTGGAACTCTACAGTCGATGCCTACCCTTGCTTTCTCAAGGAAGTCATCCATTCCTGTCTGAAGGAATGCTAAGACCCTGGAAACTCTGAACAAATTTTAGGGTCCCATTCACCGACAGCACCTGGTATTCACAGATGATTCCCATGCAAGTACTCACCAGGACCAACACTGCATAGCTTCCAATATCTGGTGAGATAGGGCATATCCAGTGTGGTGTGGCTGTAGATTTTCTTTCAATGCACCAATGAATATAGGCTTGCCATATTTGGTGACAAATGCGAGCTAAGGAAGGTTTCCTTGCCCTGAACACTGTTGGAAAGTATCCTCTTGACCTCAGGATAGAGGTTTCAATGGGATCAGTACGAAATCCCGCTGGACGGGATCCCGGCGGTCGAAATACCGACACCGGAATCCCAACAGGGGTGGCAAGCGGAACGCAGCACCTTGCGGGCTCGCTGCGCTCGCCACGCTGCGGGCACAGTGCCTCGCTACGCTCGGCACACTATTTTATTCTCCCTCTATGGGTATCGTGGACACCCACGGAGGGAGTATTTCTCGGGATTGTGCCGGTCGGGATTCCGGTGTCGTTATTTCGACCGCATCCCGTTTCAATGGCCACGCTGCCAAAGACAGTCGATCCACATGTCTGTGATAACCAGGACCCTGCATTAGTAGGTCTGAACGTTGAGGGAGCAGAAGTAGAGCATCCATTGCCATTCTCTGCTGGTCTTCCTGTTTAAAACTTTCTCACCACCCTGGGTAACAGGTTATTAGCGGAAAAACCATCCGCCAGATGAAGGTCCTATCTCACCGATAAGGCATCCACAATGATCGTCCTGGGATCCTTTGTTCTTGACCCGTATGTGAGCACTTTGTTGTTCAACCAAGACGCTACATATATAGCCAAGATATATCTCTAGCAAGCACCTCTTGTTTACTAGAGTACGGAAGATCTCTGGGTGTAGAGCCCATTCACTTCCCTGAATGGTGTGTCGACTTGAGAAAGTCCGTTTCCCCGTTTAGGATTCCCGGAATGAGAACGTCGGAAAAGGTTGGATGATGAAGGCCTGCCCACTTAGGTATGTGATTTAACTTCATCACTTTTCGGCTGAGAATTCCTCCCTGATGTTGAGGTACACTACTGCCGTTGCATTGACCGAGCGGAACTGGACTGGTTTTCACTGAAGACTGTCCCGTGCCTATACCGGTTTTCAAACCATTATCGGTAGACAGCTGTTTGGGAACAAAATCTTCCTGACACTGATCCTAGTGTCAGAATCTTCCCAATCTGATATCAAAAGGATTTCCCTTTGCCCAGCTGGGATGTCTGTAGCCTCCAGGCTAACGACCTTCTTACTTTTATCCTAAGTACCATAGTCTGTCTTTATTGTCTGATGCAATCCATTAATACTTACAACACCTTGTATTCCCAGCTGGTCCCTCCAGGTACCAACCAGGCCCACACTGCTGATCTTCCATGTTCCGATGAAATCTGGGCATTTCCAGTGTGGTGTGACTGTAGATTCTTTTTGGTAAGAATCAGACGCTACAGAGACCTAGAGTGGAATTGTGCATACTCCCTCCTGTCGATGCAGATACCATCAAACCCATCCCCACATTGCTGCGTGAATGGATACCGTTTGACTTTATGGCGGGTCCTGAATCCTATAGTGAACCCTAGATATCTTGTTGCGAGGTAAAAAATTACTCTCTGCATACCTGATCCAGTACAGCCCCCAAGTGAGAGTCATCCGATGTGACAAAACTGGAGACGATTTTCCCAAAGTTATGAGTCACTTGCCCCGGCCAACACGTTATTGCTGTTGCCGATGACAAAGAGCAATCTTTGTGACTGTCAGGAAAAAGATGGTCTAGGTATGGGAAAAACTTTAATCCCTGTTGGCGGAGATAAGGCATTATTACCCCCATATTCCTGGTAAATACTCTGGGGACTGTGGCTAACCCAAAGGGTAAGGCCTAGAACTGAAAATGCTGTCTGGAGGATAGCAAACCTTGGATAACACTGATGGACAGTGGTATAGGAACATGTAGGTAAGCATCCTGTATATCCAGGGATACCATAAAAGCCCCTGTATCCATGCCACACATAAGGAACGTAACGATTCCACGTTTCCAAATGTATTTGTTCAGCATTTTAAGATTGAGCATGGGCCGAAATTACCCATTTGGCTTCCGACTAAAACCAGGTTGAAGTAAAACCTTGTCCTTGTTTGCTAGAGGAACTGGAATGACTATTCCTGACCGAAGCAAATTTCTGACCTGCTTCTTGCAAAGCCAGGCCATCTATAGCCGACACAGGCGGTTTTGAAGGCGAAAGCCTAACTAGAGATACCGTGCCAGATCTGTGTGACCTGAGGAAGTCGGCCCCCCAACCTGGGGTCTCCCAGGCGGAGCCCACACCATCAGCTGATGGTTTAATTTTTCTACAGCACCTGGTATTCCCCGATGGTCTCCCATCAGAGTACTAACCCGGTCCAACACTGTAGATCTTCTGGTAGCCCAATGCTTTCCTATCCAATCACACTGACGTGGGATTCAAACCTATGACAGGCTTCCATTGATAGTGTAAGACCAACACAACCTGTTAGATACCACAAAAGGGCCGAAATGCAGAACTTTTAGGTTTGAACTGTATGTGGAAGGATCCTGACCTTCTTGGAGTCTGCTATTGACTCCAGAATATCTGTCAATTCTTACCAAAAAAGAATATTTTCAGAAAAAGACAATGATTCCACCTACAGCACCTGGTATTCGCAAATGTTTCCCACCCAAGTACTCACCAGGCCCCACACTGCATAGCTTCCAAGATCTGGTGAGATTGGGCATATTCAGTGTGGTGCGGCTGTAGATCTTCCACGTACCCAGCTAAACTGCTCTACGAGCAGGTATAGTTAGGGCTGATGCCCTGGAGTAACTATTTTGGCCATATCCAATGCTTCCAAGAACACTGCAGTTTTTTATATGAGCCATATGAAATTCTTGCTCTACTGAAAAATCTCCTTCCATTGCATCAGCCCAGGCAACCACTGCCTTTGCCATTCAAGCTGAAGCCAAGGCTTGGCCTCATGACTGCCCTAGACCAGAAAAAATTGAAAGCAAAGCTAATGTAGATTATTCGTATCTACTTTAGGAGCCATCTCCCCTTTTTTAAACAATCCCCACCTGGAAGCAGATCATTGGATCTCCATTTCTTAGGAATTCTAACTTCTTACTGGGCGTAGCCCAAGCCTCTTCCATGATTTCTGTCAGCTGATCTGACCCTGGAAACTCAAGTTTTGGGATGTTTAAACACAGGTGCCTTGGTTTTTAACACAGGCTCTGCTGTATCCTCTAAGGATAAGATGGCTTCATTGCTTTAATTAACTCCACTATATTCGAGAGCTGAGACCTACCTCTTTTTCATATGATGACGTAGAATAAATTGGGCTTTCATCTTCTGATGAATCTAAACAATGTGTAGCCTGTGAGGGTGAATGTTTACTTACCACTGGTTCTGAGAAGCTGCTGCTGTATGTAAGGGCTAATAGTGTAACTCTATCCCTGGTACAGGATTTTGGAGGATTATCCATTTAACTTATCGGATAAAGATTGTGCAAAGATAGCCAAAGGTGGATACACTTGTACCTGTATCCTCCTAGTATCCTTGCTGAGCTAAAACATTATGCATACAAGCCATCCTGAACCAGATCATAAAAGACGGTAATACAGCTTCAAACATGGTATGAGTGTCCTCACCAATGCCGCTTTAATACATGATAATCAGCACTTCCACAGTGTACTACACAATTTTGTGACTATCACTTTAACCTTTTTTCTTTAAAATGATATCCATCCGACCGTACTCATGCACCAGAGGATCTGCAAAACAAACTGACAAACATACAGTAAAGTCAGCATCATACTAGCAGTCAGTCACAAGTTATACATTAATATAATAAGCAATATGAGTACATCATCAACTACAATAATACTTTAAGTATGTAGGGGAACACATTTACTGAATCATGTTTAAGATATGTAACGTATTCAGACGCAATGCGACAGAAACAACAGTAATGGTATACAGGCTCATATGCAATAGGCACTTATCTAACTATTCATACTCAAAACAGTAGATAGAGATTTAGTGCTGTATAGCCCGTACTCAGTAGAGTGGGATACAGGGAGACTCGCCTCGCTTCCAGGATCGATCAATACGTTAGCGAACGCTGAGTGAATCCAGACACTACTAGTGTACACTGCCGCTCCATGAACCTATAATGAACACAGACGCTCCGTGAACACAGACGCATCGGTCACACAGCTGCCTATGCTGCGACTGGGTCCCCTCGTGGTAGCGCTCAGTGAACACAGACGCACTGGTCACACAGCCACCTATGCTGCGACCAGGTCCCCTCGTGGTAGCGTCTGGGACGGAAGCGAGGAAACAGTTCATGGCGGGAGACTCGGCGGAAACTGGTCCTGAACCGGGGGGAGGGGCGACCAGGAGAGCATCTGACTCCCCCTGCTGACATCAACCCTATGGATCAAAGCCTCATGCTATTCCTGGTGCCTATGATCCCTAAGGCCTAGCGCTGGTGCACCCGCGGTGGCAGCCGCGTCAGTGTCTGTTTGGTAGTCTCCTCCCAAAACAGTGCGGCTGTGTCCATATTCCATCTACTAAGCGGAACCGATGCCTTACCTTCTCCCCGTGCTCCGGTTACAGCCTGGTAACGTCTGCTGGACCTGCTAGTATATCCAACACAGACGCCCACCGAAACAGCACTGTACTCGTGGGTAAGCGTTGTCGTGACCCGGCGGAGAATTGTTGCAGCGACTCTTTCTAAGCGTATAAGTCGTTGTTTAGAAAGATGGCTCAAAAAAACCTAGTAAGGCTATAAAAATAACATAAGAAAAGCTTGGGGCTGCTTAGAAAACCAGCAGCCCTCTGACCATGGTCCGGCTCCTGCCGCACCAAACAAAAAACTGATTTGCCTGAGCAAGGGGGTGGGGATATATGGATGGGCCCGTTGCATGCTGGGAGGCCGGAAAGCTTTGACTTGATTGGTGCAAATCCACTGTCGCCCCATCGTATCCCATTGTTGTCCTGTGGATAACCTGTGGACCCTGCCAGAGAAACAACCATTTCTGCTGTATATGAAAGGATAAAGAATAAGCATGTGCAGTAATAATTAGTGTCTCAATCTGGCAACTGGTAACTACATGTGTTGAATTGATTGTAACATAAAAGACAATTGCTGAAAATTTAGGGATTCTGCAGGATTGTCTTTAGAAAACATGTAACTGGTACAATGTTTACGCACAAAAAAAAACAGGTGGCCGGTTAGTGCTCTGGATACGGCTGGAAACTCCCCTGAACTAGGAAGAGAACAAATACATCTTCTATGTTATAAGACCATCTGGATGTCTTTAGTTATGCAGCACTGGGTAGGGAAGCAGTCACACCAGAACAGAGGCAATCAATGGAATGGAGTATAGCGTTCACACTAGGGTGCTGATCAGTGAGCAGGGCATATATTAATTTTGAAGGGCAAAATTTCAGATGTGAAGTATCGCTACGTCTACAGTAGCTGTAGCAATATATCTGGTCTACAGTTTTGCCCTTCAAATTAAGTACTGACAGAATCCAATGTCACTGCTGAACGACAGAAGCCACTCTAATAACCAAAGAAAAGATGGCCACTGAAAACATAATCCAACAACAGAGAAGACACAGAAAGGAAGCCATGGCACAGAAACAGAGAAACAATGTTTCTATGCCAACAGAGAAGCATATTCATGCAATCTGGGCACAATAATAGCTTGAATTGGGGGGGTGGAACAGGAAGAAGTCTGTACTGTTGACGCACTTGAGACAGAGTCAGTGGTATCATAAAAAATAACCTTTATTAGATATGTATTAAAATGAGATGTACATTTGTATGTTTATCCCAAACTCGCAGTGAAACATAAGGTTTAAAATCACACAACAAACATATATGTGAATAAAGAAGAATAAAGAAATGTGAATGAAAGATTAAAAGGCGTGTCCACGTGTGGTTATTTTTCTTTTTCAGTTCCACCTTCACAAAATTGTTCCTGTATATACCCAAATTGTTAGTATGAAACAATTTTGTGATATAGTATTACTGATGAGACTTGTCGTTCATGCACCATTTGCTGGATAGGGATTGATACTCAAAAAGGTCGTCCCCAAAAACAGAACTGTGGGGATGAATGAGTTTGGTAAAATTGACTAACCTCCAATTATGAAGATAATCAATTGTCAGGGATCATTGTATCTCTATGTCCCTTAAGGCCATATTCCCAATCATACTTTCATAGACGGATAATCTCAGTATAAGCAGTATAAAGAGATAAATCCACAAGCTCAGGATATTTTATACTTATTGTTATCCTGAGAGAAGAAGAAATGCTCCAATTCAGTCATAGAGTCTATTTGTCTAATAAAATATTAACGGGTAAGGTTGCTTTAAGAAATATAGCAATTCTGATTGTCCTATGTAGCACTTTTCCTTTTGTAATAGCGATCAGGACCTTTTTGGTCTGGTTTTAGTATAAGCAATATTGCTTTCCTTAGAGATATAGCAATCTCAAATCTACTGGAAAGCGAAAATAATTAATAGGATGGCTTAATTCGTCTAATTTCATATAAGCTAATGTTGACGGGAAAGGTCGCTTAAAGGAATGTGTGTACACAATAATAGCTTGCAGGATCACACTGCAATATGCTATTACATCGATGGGGTGCATTAAAAAGAACCTGCAGGGATGGGCTCCTTTCGGAGTTGCTGGGGCCATTTCTACGGAGGGTTCCAGGAGAACCCTCTAGAACTATAAACGCAGTGATTAGCCCGTTAGCTACATGGGCTCCCGCCATCTTAAGATGGCGGTAGCTACAGGTATCAATCTCTGGAACATTTTGCATTCCAGAAATTGATAAATCTGGCAGCATCGGGGGATGCAACTATCAGTGGGAATGGAGGGATCGCAGCGGGTATCGGAAATGACTGCTGCGATCCCTCCTTTATACTTTCAGGGGATACTAAAATATTTTGGGGACCTTGCAGAGTTGTCTGTCTGTGCCCCTGGGCCAGCCACTACAGGTGCTTGGCCAACCATTAGAGAGGACATAGCCTGCAGATAATTTGAAAACTACAGAGCATGGTCAGGGCCCCTTTGTAACTTCTATATATACACATGAAGTTACCTCAATATACTTCATATAAATTGTAACAATAAAGATAATGCAGTATGGTCAACCAGATTATGCGCTGTAGTGAATACACCATAGTCCTGGGAATGCAGTATAATGTAGCCTATGTAAAATAATAAAGCACACTATATATGCCACATTAGTGCATTTTACATATGATAGGTGACCCCCATACACAAGTGTTTCAACTCAATGATAACTGCTTTAGGATTAGCAAAGGCCAAATACATGCAGGAGTCAGGAGATTCAGCAGAAATTATTGCCGTCACAATTACAGAGATTGTGACCCAGTTATTCACCTGGCCAGGTTCATCTCAAACCGTGAAAGAGAATCATTAATAATAACATATTATATCTAAACTAAAATAGCAATATCTGTTATAAAAATAATGAATTAAAATATACTAAAGAAAGAAAAATACCTAAACCCAATGATTCCGGTGTTGGCCATGGCGTATGATAAGCCGAGGATACCACTTCCCATGATCGCATTCATTAAATTGAACACGGAAAACCCGAAAGATGTGCCTTGGGATGTCCTCCTCTGTTCCCTCTGCAAAAAGTAATAAACAGATTTACTGAAATTAACATATTTTATGGATTATTTTTATTTCATTTTGAAGGAAAACAAACTTTAATTTCAGAGTATAAGCCAGAACAATAACCACTACGTAGGCCATCAAGAAAATACTCCTTTACAAAAATCCTAGGTGTGCTGCTGTCAATAAACATGCGACCATGGGGATTACATTTGCTTTAGAGTGGATTGTTTCACATATTTTAGGGCCCGGGATGGGTTGGGTGAGGATATGGACCATCTAATGATAGCTTACCCTTTTCAAAGCATATTTTGTTGCTTGGTATTACAATTAAACAAATAAAAGTTAGGATGGGAAAAAGTGCACTATTACACCTCTATAAATACAGTTCAAAATACCACCAGTAGAAGCCCACTATTCTCTTCTAATATACATTAAAGGTTTTACATGGGGTGCAATGGGTGCCCCAAGGAGTTTTTTTCTTGACATTTACTCTGTATTCTTAAGGGTCCTCATAAGTTTTCATGTCTTCTAGAAAAGAAAACACACAGGGAGAACATTTCATAGTGTAGTAAGGTGAATATGGTTAAGTTTCTAAAGAATGCACCCTTGTGTTCTCCTATAGGATGAAGAAATAGTGTTCAGGTATAGCCCCCAACATATGTGACCTGTAGAGACGAAAATAGGATTTTAAAAACCTACCGGTAAATCCTTTTATCTTAGTCCATAAGGGATATTGGGGACAGATTAGTATGATGGGGTATAGATGGGTCCAAAGGAGCCAGTGCACTTGAAATTTCTTCAACTGGGTGTGCTGGCCCCTCACCTCTATGCCTCCTCCTACAGCACAGTTATAGGTAAACAGTGCCCGAAGGAGAAATGACATACTTGAGAGAAGGAACATAACAACAAGAAGTGTGGCGAGATTTTCACACCAGCACACCAATAATAAGAATTTACTCACCGGTAATTCTATTTCTCGTAGTCCGTAGTGGATGCTGGGAACTCCGTAAGGACCATGGGGAAAAGCGGGCTCCGAAGGAGGCTGGGCACTCTAGAAAGATTTATGACTACCTGGTGTGCACTGGCTCCTCCCACTATGACCCTCCTCCAAGCCTCAGTTAGGACACTGTGCCCGGACGAGCTGACATAATAAGGAAGGATTCAGAATCCCGGGTAAGACTCTTACCAGCCACACCAATCACACCGTACAACTCGTGATACTATATCCAGTTTGACAGTATGAAAACAACTGAGCCTCTCAACAGATGGCTCAACAATAACCCTTTAGTTAACAATAACTATTTACAAGTATTGCAGACAATCCGCACTTGGGATGGGCGCCCAGCATCCACTACGGACTACGAGAAATAGAATTACCGGTGAGTAAATTCTTATTTTCTCTGACGTCCTAGTGGATGCTGGGAACTCCGTAAGGACCATGGGGATTATACCAAAGCTCCCAAACGGGCGGGAGAGTGCGGATGACTCTGCAGCACCGAATGAGAGAACTCCAGGTACTCCTCAGCCAGGGTATCAAATTTGTAGAATTTTGCAAACGTGTTTGCCCCTGACCAAGTAGCTGCTCGGCAAAGTTGTAAAGCCGAGACCCCTCGGGCAGCCGCCCAAGATGAGCCCACCTTCCTTGTGGAATGGGCATTCACAGATTTTGGCTGTGGCAGGCCTGCCACAGAATGTGCAAGCTGAATTGTACTACAAATCCAGCGAGCAATAGACTGCTTTAGAAGCAGGAGCACCCAGCTTGTTGGGTGCATACAGGATAAACAGCGAGTAAGATTTTCTGACTCCAGCCGTCCTGGAAACATATATTTTCAGGGCCCTGACAACGTCTAGCAACTTGGAGTCCTCCAAATCCTTAGTAGCCGCAGGCACCACAATAGGCTGGTTCAGGTGAAACGCTGACACCACCTTAGGGAGAAATTGGGGACGAGTCCTCAATTCTGCCCTATCCATATGGAAAATCAGATAAGGGCTTTTACATGATAAAGCCGCCAATTCTGACACTCGCCTGGCTGAAGCCAAGGCCAATAACATGACCACTTTCCACGTGAGATACTTCAGATCCACGGTTTTTAGTGGCTCAAACCAATGTGATTTTAAGAAACTCAACATCACGTTGAGATCTCAAGGTGCCACAGGAGGCACAAATGGGGGCTGAATATGCAGCACTCCTTTCACAAATGTCTGAACTTCAGGTACTGAAGCTAGTTCTTTTTGAAAGAAAATCGACAGAGCCGAGATCTGTACTTTAATGGAGCCTAGTTTTAGGCCCATATTCACTCCTGCTTGTAGGAAATGCAGAAATCGACCTAGTTGAAATTCCTCTGTTGGGGCCTTTTTGGCCTCGCACCATGCAACATATTTCCGCAATATGCGGTGATAATGCTTTGCCGTAACATCTTTCCTGGCCTTAATAAGCGTAGGAATGACTTCTTCCGGAATACCCTTTTCCTTTAGGATCCGGTGTTCAACCGCCATACCGTCAAACGCAGCCGCGGTAAGTCTTGGAACAGACAGGGCCCCTGCTGTAGCAGGTCCTGTCTGAGCGGTAGAGGCCACGGGTCCTCTGAGAGCATCTCTTGAAGTTCCGGGTACCACACTCGCCTTGGCCAATCCGGAACCACGAGAATTGTGTTTACTCCTCGCTTTCTTATTATTCTCAATACCTTTGGTATGAGAGGCAGAGGAGGGAACACATAAACCGACTGGTACACCCACGGTGTCACTAGAGCGTCCACAGCTACCGCCTGAGGGTCCCTTGACCTGGCGCAATATCTTTTTAACTTTTTGTTGAGGCGGGACGCCATCATGTCCACCTGTGGTTTTTCCCAACGGTTTACCAGCATCTGGAAGACTTCTGGATGAAGTCCCCACTCTCCCGGGTGGAGGTCGTGTCTGCTGTGGAAGTCTGCTTCCCAGTTGTCCACTCCCGGAATGAACACTGCTGACAGTGCTAGTACATGATTCTCCGCCCATCGGAGGATTCTTGTGGCTTCTGCGATCGCCATCCTGCTTCTTGTGCCGCCCTGTCGATTTACATGGGCGACTGCCGTGATGTTGTCTGACTGGATCAGCACCGGCTGGTGTAGGAGCAGGGATTTTGCTTGACTTAGGGCATTGTATATGGCCCTTCGTTCCAGAATATTTATGTGAAGGGAAGTCTCCTGACTCGACCATAGTCCTTGGAAGTTTCTTCCCTGTGTGACTGCCCCCCAGCCTCGAAGGCTGGCATCCGTGGTCACCAGGACCCAGTCCTGTATGCCGAACCTGCGGCCCTCTAGAAGACGGGCACTCTGCAGCCACCACAGTAGAGACACCCTGGTTCTTGGAGACAGGGTTATCAAGCGATGCATCTGAGAATGCGATCCGGACCACTGGTCCAACAGGTCCCACTGAAAGATTCTGGCATGGAACCTGCCGAAGGGAATTGCTTCGTAAGAAGCCACCATCTTTCCCAGGACCCGCGTGCAGCGATGCACTGATACCTGTTTTAGTTTCAGGAGGTCTCTGACTAGAGATGACAACTCCCTGGCTTTCTCCTCCGGGAGAAACACTTTTTTCTGGACTGTATCCAGAATCATACCCAGGAACAGTAGCCGTGTCGTCGGAACCAGCTGTGACTTCGGGATATTCAGAATCCAGCCGTGCTGGTGCAGCACCTCCTGAGATAGTGCTACTCCCACCAACAACTGTTCCTTGGACCTCGCTTTTATTAGGAGATCGTCCAAGTACGGGATAATTAAAACTCCCTTTTTTCGAAGGAGTATCATCATTTCCGCCATCACCTTGGTAAATACCCTCGGTGCCGTGGACAGTCCAAACGGCAGCGTCTGGAATTGGTAATGGCAATCCTGTACCACAAATCTGAGGTACTCCTGGTGAGGATGGTAAATTGGGACATGCAAGTAAGCATCCTTGATGTCCAGGGATACCATGTAATCCCCCTCTTCCAGGCTCGCAATAACCGCCCTGAGCGATTCCATCTTGAACTTGAATTTTTTTATGTATGTGTTCAAGGATTTCAAATTTAAAATGGGTCTCACCGAACCGTCCGGTTTCGGTACCACAAATAGTGTGGAATAGTAACCCCGGCCTTGTTGAAGTAGGGGTACCTTGATTATCACCTGCTGGGAATACAGCTTGTGAATTGCCGCTAGCACCACCTCCCTGTCTAAGGGAGCAATCGGCAAGGCAGATTTTAGGAACCGGTGGGGTGGAGACGCCTCGAATTCCAGTTTGTACCCCTGAGATACTATTTGAAGGATCCAGGGATCCACCTGTGAGCGAGCCCACTGATCGCTGAAATTTTTGAGGCGGCCCCCCACCGTACCAGGCTCCGCCTGTGGAGCCCCACCGTCATGCGGCGGACTTGGCAGAAGAAGCGGGGGAGGACTTTTGCTCCTGGGAACCTGCTGTTTGTTGCAGCCTTTTTCCCCTACCTCTGCCTCTGGATAGAAAAGACCCGCCTTTTCCACGCCTGTTTTTCTGGGTCCGAAAGGACTGAACCTGATAAAACGGCGCCTTCTTAGGCTGTGAGGGGACATGGGGTAAAAATGCTGACTTCCCAGACGTTGCTGTGGAAACTAGGTCCGAGAGACCATCCCCAAATAATTCCTCACCTTTATATGGCAACACTTCCATGTGCCTTTTAGAATCTGCATCTCCTGTCCACTGGCGAGTCCATAAGCCTCTCCTAGCAGAAATGGACAATGCACTAACTTTAGATGCCAGTCGGCAGATTTCCCTCTGTGCATCTCTCATATATAAGACTGAGTCTTTTATATGGTCTATGGTTAACAGGATCGTGTCTCTGTCTAATGTGTCAATATTTGCTGACAGTTTATCTGACCACGCAGCGGCAGCACTGCACATCCAAGCTGACGCAATAGCTGGCCTAAGTATAATGCCTGAGTGTGTATATACAGACTTCAGGATCGCCTCCTGCTTTCTATCAGCAGGTTCCTTGAGGGCGGCCGTATCCGGAGACGGTAGTGCCACCTTTTTAGACAAACGTGTGAGCGCTTTATCCACCCTAGGCGGTGTTTCCCAACGTGACCTATCCTCTGGCGGGAAAGGGAACGCCATTAGTACCTTCTTAGGAATTACCAATTTTTTATCAGGGAAAGCCCACGCTTCTTCACACACTTCATTTAATTCATCTGATGGGGGAAAAACTACGGGTAGTTTTTTCTCCCCAAACATAATACCCTTTTTAGTGGTACCTGTATTTATATCAGAAATGTGTAACACCTCTTTCATTGCCTCAATCATGCAGTGAATGGCCTTAGTGGGCATCAGATTAGACTCATCGTCGTCGACACTGGTGTCAGTATCAGTGTCGACATCTGTGTCTGCGGTCTGTAGCGGGCGTTTTAGAGCCCCTGATGACCTGTGCGACGCCTGGACAGGCACGAGCTGAGAAGTCGGCTGTCCCACATTTGGCATGTCGTCAAATTTCTTATGTAAGGAGTCTATACGTGCACTCATTTCTTTCCATAAGCTCATCCACTCAGGTGTCTGCCCCGCAGGGGGTGACATCCCTTCTAAAGGCATCTGCTCCGTCTCCACATCATTATCCTCATCAAACATGTCGACACAGCCGTACCGACACACCGCACACACACAAGGAATGCTCCAACAGAGGACAGGACCCACAAAAGCCCTTTGGGGGGACAGAGTGAGAGTATGCCAGCACACACCAGAGCGCTATATAATGCAGGGACTAACTGAGTTATGTCCCCTATAGCTGCTTTTTCTATATAATTTATACAGCGCCTAAATTTAGTGCCCCCCCTCTCTTTTTTTTTTTTTTTTACCCTTTTCTGTAGTGTAGACTGCAGGGGAGAGCCAGGGAGCTTCCTTCCAGCGGATCTGTGAAGGAGAAATGGCGCCAGTGTGCTGCAGGAGATAGCTCCGCCCCTTTTCCGCGGCCTATTCTCCCGCTTTTTTCTGGATTCTGGCAGGGGTATTTTCCACATATATAGCCTCTAGGGCTATATAATTGTGGTATTTTTGCCAGCCAAGGTGTTATAATTGCTTCTCAGGGCACCCCCCCCCCAGCGCCCTGCACTCTCAGTGACCGGAGTGTGAAGTGTGTGTGAGGAGCAATGGCGCACAGCTGCAGTGCTGTGCGCTACCTTGGAGAAGACTGATGTCTTCTGCCGCCGATTTTCCGGACCTTCTTGCTTCTGGCTC
The DNA here is from genome assembly GCF_028390025.1 of Pseudophryne corroboree. NCBI lineage: Eukaryota > Metazoa > Chordata > Amphibia > Anura > Myobatrachidae > Pseudophryne > Pseudophryne corroboree. The sequence goes on from NC_086455.1 coordinate 83,390,677, forward strand.
TGTAAGGGGGACGGCGGCGCGGCTCCGGGACCGAACACCAAGGACTGGGCCTGCGGTCGATCCCTCTGGAGCTAATGGTGTCCAGTAGCCTAAGAAGCCCAATCCGGCTGCAAGCAGGCGAGTTCGCTTCTTCTCCCCTTAGTCCCTCGCTGCAGTGAGCCTGTTGCCAGCAGGTCTCACTGAAAATAAAAAACCTAAATCTATACTTTCTTTCTAAGGGCTCAGGAGAGCCCCTAGTGTGCATCCAACCTCGGCCGGGCACAAAATCTAACTGAGGCTTGGAGGAGGGTCATAGTGGGAGGAGCCAGTGCACACCAGGTAGTCATAAATCTTTCTAGAGTGCCCAGCCTCCTTCGGAGCCCGCTATTCCCCATGGTCCTTACGGAGTTCCCAGCATCCACTAGGACGTCAGAGAAATATAACTTAGCCAGCAACATCTGGCAACATTAAAAGCAACAGCTGAACAGAGAACCTGCAGAAAGTCACAGCACAGAGGCGGGTGCCCAATATCCCTTATGGACTACGAGAAAAGGATTTACCGGTTGGTATTTAAAATCCTATTTTCTCTAGCATCCATAAGGGATATTGGGGACAGATTAGTAAGATGGGGATGTCCCAAAGCTTCCAGAATGGGCGGGAACGTGCAGAGACATCTACAGCACTGCCTGCCCAAACTGGGAATCCTCTTTGGTCAGGGTATCAAACTTGTAGAACTTCACAAAGGTGTTCTTCCCCGACCAGGTAGCAGCTCGGCATAGTTGCAGGGCAGAGACTCCACGGGCAGCCGCCCAGGAAGAGCCCACCGATCTTGTAGAGTGGGCTTTCGGAGACTGCGGAACCAGTAAGGCTGCCAACACATAGGCCTGTTGGATAATAAGCCTAATCCAACGAGCAATAGACTGCTTAGAAGCAGGGCAACCCTTTTTCTGCGCATCATAGAGCACGAACAAGGAATCCATCTTTCTGATCCGAGCCGTCCTTTTGATATAAATTTTCAAGGCACGCACAGCATCCAATGCCTCCGGAGGAGCAGAAGTGTCAGAACTGAATAGAACCACGATAGGTTGATTCAAGTGAAACGCGGAGACCACCTTCGGCAGGAACTGCTGTCTAGTCCTGAGCTCCACTCTGTTCTCGTTAAAGACCAAGTACGGACTTTTGAACAACAAGGTCCCCAATTCCGAGATATGCCCAGCAGAAGCCAGGGCCAGTAACATCACCGTTTTCCATGTGAGGTACTTCTCTTCTACGGTCGTCAGAGGTTCAAACCAGGAGGACTGTAAAAAATATAACACATCATCCAGATCCCAAGGTGCCGTAGGCGGCACGAATGGAGGTCGTATGTGAAGCACCCATTGCAAGAAGGTCTGAACTTCTAGCAAGAGAGCCAACTTCTTCTGGAAGAAGATGGAAAGAGCTAAAATCTGGACCTTAATGGATCCCAGACGTAAGCCTTTATGCACTCCAGCCTGCAGGAATCGGAAGAACCTTCCCAAGTTGAATTCTGCAGAGGGATCCTCGCACAAAGAGACATATCTTCGCCAGATATGATGATAGTGTTTTGACGTCACAGGTTTTCTGGTTTGCCCCATAGTGGCAATGACCTTTTTGGAAAGCCCTTTGCGAGCTAGGATGTTCCGCTCAACCTCAATGCTGTCAAACGAAGCCGCCTTAAGTCCTTATAACATAAAACTTAGGGGTATAAGTAGCTGGAAATCTGACCTTCTTTGATTCAGCCTCTGATTCTAGGATATCAGACAAAAGTTTCCCAAACAATATATTACCCACAAAAGGCAATGCTTCCAATTCTTTCTTGGATTCCGCATCTGCCTTCCAGGTATGTAGCCAAACTGCTCTGCGAGCGGCTACTGTCAAGCCTGAAGCTTTAGAAGCAACTGTACCCATATCAATTGCTGCTTCTTCCAAGTATTGGGCAGATTGTCTTAAACAGCTTAAATGATACTCTTGCTCCGTAGTAGGAGAGGAGATGTCATTCTCTAGTTCCTCTATCCATTCGCCCATTGCCTTTGCTACCCAGGCCGAAGCCATAGCAGGTCTTACCACTGCTCCTACTAGAGAAAAATAAGATTTTACTTACCGGTAAATCTATTTCTCGTAGTCCGTAGTGGATGCTGGGGACTCCGTAAGGACCATGGGGAATAGACGGGCTCCGCAGGAGACATGGGCACTTTCAGAAAGAATTTAGATTCTGGTGTGCTCTGTCTCCTCCCTCTATGTCCCTCCTCCAGACCTCAGTTAGAGAAACTGTGCCCGGAAGAGCTGACAGTACAAGGAAAGGATTTTGGAAATCCAGGGCAAGACTCATACCAGCCACACCAATCACACCGTATAACTTGTGATAAACTTACCCAGTCAACAGTATGAACAACAACAGAGCATCAGTTCAACCCTGATGCAACAATAACATAGCCCTTATTGCAGCAATAACTATATACAAGTATTGCAGAAGAAGTCCGCACTTGGGACGGGCGCCCAGCATCCACTATGGACTACGAGAAATAGATTTACCGGTAAGTAAAATCTTATTTTCTCTAACGTCCTAGTGGATGCTGGGGACTCCGTAAGGACCATGGGGATTATACCAAAGCTCCCAAACGGGCGGGAGAGTGCGGATGACTCTGCAGCACCGATTGAGCAAACAATAGGTCCTCATCAGCCAGGGTATCAAACTTGTAGAACTTTGCAAAAGTGTTTGAACCTGACCAAGTAGCAGCTCGGCATAGTTGTAATGCCGAGACCCCTCGGGCAGCCGCCCAAAAAGAGCCCACCTTCCTAGTGGAATGGGCTTTAACTGATTTTGGCAGCGGCAATCCAGCCGCAGAATGAGCCTGCTGAATCGTGTTACAGATCCAGCGAGCAATAGATTGCTTTGAAGCAGGAGCACCCAGCTTGTTGGATGCATACAGGATAAACAGCGACCACATCCAGTAACTCGGAATCCTCCAAGTCACGAGTAGCCACAGGCACCACAATAGGTTGATTCATATGAAAAGATGACACTACTTTTGGCAGAAATTGTGGACGGGTCCGCAATTCTGCTCTATCCATATGGAAAACCAGATAGGGGCTTTTATGTGACAAAGCCGCTAATTCTGACACACGCCTAGCCGAAGCCAAGGCTAATAGCATGACCACCTTCCACGTGAGATATTTTAACTCCACCGTTTTAAGTGGTTCAAACCAGTGTGATTTCAGGAAACTTAACACCACGTTAAAATCCCAAGGTGCCACTGGAGGCACAAAAGGAGGCTGAATATGCAGTACTCCCTTTACAAACGTCTGAACTTCTGGTAGAGAAGCCAACTCTTTTTGAAAGAAAATGGATAGGGACGAAATCTGGACCTTAATGGAGCCCAATTTTAGGCCCAAATTTACTCCTGACTGTAGGAAGTGCAGGAAACGGCCCAGCTGGAATTCCTCTGTAGGAGCATTCCTGGCCTCACACCAAGAAACATATTTTCGCCATATACGGTGATAATGTTTAGCTGTCACGTCCTTCCTAGCCTTTATCAGCGTAGGAATGACCTCGTCCGGAATGCCCTTTTCTGCTAGGATCCGGCGTTCAACCGCCATGCCGTCAAATGCAGCCGCGGTAAGACTTGGAACAGACAGGGCCCCTGTTGCAACAGGTCCTGTCTTAGAGGAAGAGGCCACTGGTCCTCTGTGAGCATTTCTTGCAGATCTGGATACCAGGTATTTCGTGGCCAATCTGGAACAATGAGGATTGTTCTCACTCCTCCTTTTCTTATTATCCTCAGCACCTTGGGAATGAGAGGAAGAGGAGGAAATACATAGACCGACTGGAACACCCAGGGTGTGACCAGGGCGTCTACCGCTATTGCTTAAGGGTCTCTAGACCTGGCGCAATACCTCTGTAGTTTTTTGTTGAGGCGGGATGCCATCATGTCCACCTGTGGCAGTTCCCACCGATATGTGATCTGTGTGAAGACTTCCTGATGAAGTCCCCACTCTCCCGGGTGAAGGGCGTGTCTGCTGAGGAAGTCTGCTTCCCAGTTGTCCACTCCCGGGATGAACACTGCTGACAGAGCGCTTACGTGATTCTCCGCCCAGCGAAGAATTCTGGTGTCTTCTGCCATCGCCACTCTGCTCCTTGTTCCGCCTTGGCGGTTCACCTGAGCCACTGCGGTGATGTTGTCTGACTAAATCAGAACCGGTTGGTCGCGAAGCAAGTGCTCCGCTTGACGTAGGGAATGTATACGGCCCTTAGTTCGAGGATGTTGATGTGAAGGCAAGTCTCTTGACTTGACCACAGACCTTGGAAATTTCTTCCCTGTGTGACTGCTCCCCACCCTCGGAGGCTAGCATCCGTGGTCACCAGGACCCAGTCCTGAATTCCGAATCTGCATCCCTCTAGAAGGTGAGAACTCTGCAGCCACCACAGGAGAGACACCCTGGCCCTGGGGGACAGGGTGATTAACCGATGCATCTGAAGATGTGATCCGGACCACTTGTCCAGTAAGTCCCATTGGAAGGTCCTCGCATGGAACCTGCCGAAGGGAATGGCCTCGTATTATGCCACCATCCTTCCCAGGACTCGAGTGCAGTGATGCACTGACATCTGTTTTGGTTTTAATAGATTCCTGACCAGTGTCATGAGCTCCTGAGCTCTCTCTATCGGGAGATAAACCCTTTTCTGGTCTGTGTCTAGGATCATGCCTAGGCCGTGTTGCCGTTATACTTCCAGAGAAAGTGATACGCTGTTCAGCAACTGCTCTCTTGATCTCGCTTTTATGAGGAGATCGTCCAAGTATGGGATAATTGTGACACCTTGCTTCCGCAGGAGCACCATCATTTCCGCCATTACCTTGGTGAAGATTCTCGGGGCCGTGGAGAGACCAAACGGCAACGTCTGAAATTGGTAATGACAATCCTGTACCGCAAATCTGAGGTACGCCTGATGAGGTGGATAAATGGGGACATGAAGGTATGCATCCTTTATGTCCAGAGACACCATAAAATCTCCCCCTTTCAGGCTTGCGATGACCGCTCTTAGCGATTCCATCTTGAACTTGAACCTTTTCAGGTATATGTTCAGGGATTTTAAATTCAATATGGGTCTGACCGAACCGTCCGGTTTCGGGACTACAACATGGTCGAATAATAACCCCCTCCTTGTTGAAGGAGGGGAACCTTGACCACCACTTGTTGAAGATACAATTTGTGAATTGCAGTTAACACTATTTCCCTCTCGTGGGAGAAGCCGGCAGGGCCGTTGGTGAGGGGGCATCCCCTCAAAGTCCAGCTTGTATCCCTGAGACACAATATCTATTGCCCAGGGATCCAACAGGGAGTGAACCCACTTGTGGCTGAAATTACGAAGACGTGCCCCCACCGGGCCTAGCTCCGCCTGTGGAGCCCCAGCGACATGCGGCGGATTTTGTAGAGGCCGGGGAGGACTTCTGTTCCTGGGAACTAGCTGTGTTGTGCAGCTTCTTTCCTCTGCCCCTGCCTCTGGCAAGAAAGGACGCACCACGGACTTTCTTGTTTCTTTGTGTTCGGAAGGCTGCATTTGATAATGTCGTGCTTTCCTAGGCTGTGCAGGAATATAAGGCAAAAGATCAGAATTACCAGCTATAGCTGTGGAGACCAGGTCCGAGATCCCTTCTCCACACAATCCTCAGCCTTCCATATGCCTTTTAAGTCGGCATCACCTGTCCATGGCATATTCTACAGGACACGTCAAGCAGAAATCGACATAGTGTTGACTCTAGAACCCAGTAGACTAATGTCTCTTTGGGCATGTTTAAGACAGCATCATATATATATATATATATATATATATATATACACATACATACATACATACACACACACACACACACACACACACATACTAGGGTCGCAATCTCTGCTGATAAGGTACCTGTCCACGCTGCTACAGCGCTATAAACCCATGCCGACACAATCGCCGGTCTGAGTAGTTTACCAGAATGTGCACGCTATCTGCAGGATCCCTGAGGATAGCTGTTAAGTCAGGGCTACCTTTTGGGCAAACGTGACACCCTAGGGGAAGATTCCCATCGTATCCTGGCCCTAGTAGGGAAAGGATACTCCATGAGATTTTTGTGGGAAACTGCAGTCTCTTGTCTGGAAATTCCCGCTCTTTTTCATCATGAGAGGAGGGAAATTTACCTCAGCTTTCTTCCCCTTAAACATGTGAAATAATATAATCATATATTGAATACTTTCCTGGCTGTAACTTTGCATTATCGTAGTCGACACTGGAGTCAGACCCTGTGTCGATATCAGTGTCTATTATTTTGGATAGTGAGCATTGAGAGACTCTGAAGGTCTCTGCGACATAGGGACAGACATGGGTAGATTCCCTGTCTGTTCTGTAATCTTTTGTGCAATAAATTTTCCTTAGCACTTAATTAACCATATCCAAACAGGTGTCGGCGTTGTCGACGGAGACACCCCTCACACACACATTTGCTCCATCTCCTCCTTAGGGGAGCCTTTTACCTCAGACATGTCGACACACACGTACCGACACACCACACACTCAGGGAATGCTCACCTGAAGACAATTCCCCCATAAGGCCCTTTGGAGAGACAGAGAGAGAGAGTATGCCAGCACACACCCCAGCGCTATTAACCCAGGAATAACACAGTAACTTAATGTTAACCCAGTAGCTGCTGTTTATATTGATTTTTGCGCCTAATTATGTGCCCCCCTCTCTTTTTACCCTCTTCTACCGTGTATCTGCAGGGGAGAGGCTGGGGAGCTTCCTCTCAGCGGTGCTGTGGGAGAAAAAACATGGCGCTGGTGAGTGCTGAGGAAGAAGCCCCGCCCCCTCGACGGCGGGCTTCTGTCCCGCTTAAATATACATTTTCTTGGCGGGGGCTCATACATATATACAGTGCCCAACTGTATATATGTGTACTTTTGCCAAACGAGGTCCATATGCTGCCCAGGGCGCCCCCCCCTGCGCCCTGCACCCTTACAGGGACCGGAGTATGTGAGGTGTGTGGGAGCAATGGCGTACAGCTGCAGTGCTGTGCGTTACCTCAGTGAAGAACGGAGTCTTCTGCCACCGATTTCGAAGTCTTCTTGCTTCTCATACTCACCCGGCTTCTGTCTTCCGGCTCTGCGAGGGGGACGGCGGCACGGCTCTGGGATCGGACGACGAGGGTGAGATCCTGTGTACGATCCCTCTGGAGCTAATGGTGTCCAGTAGCCTAAGAAGCAGGACCTATCTTCAGAGAGTAGGGCTGCTTCTCTCCCCTCAGTCCCACGATGCAGGTCTGTTGCCAGCAGAGCTCCCTGAAAATAAAAAACCTAACAAAATACTTTCTTACAGCAAGCTAAGGAGAGTTCACTGAACAGCACCCAGCTCGTCCGAGCACAGATTCAAACTGAGGTCTGGAGGAGGGACATAGAGGGAGGTGCCAGAGCACACCAGAATCTAAATTCTTTCTTAAAGTGCCCATGTCTCCTGCGGAGCCCGTCTATTCCCCATGGTCCTTACGGAGTCCCCAGCATCCACTAAGACTTTAGAGAAATACATTTTTCAGGAAGCTATCTACCCTTCTGTCTGTGACATCATTTAATGAGGTAGATGACAGTAGTAAAGCAGATTTATGCACAAGTCGCAGAACATGCACATCTACTTTTGGAGGAACTTCTCTTTTTGAACACTCCACAGCTGGAAATGGATAATAAGAATCCCATCTTTTCGGAATCTTATATTTCTTACTGGGCGTCGCCCAAGACTCATCCATCATTTCCGTCAGCTCATCTGACGCTGGGAATTCAGTTTTAACTGATTTTGTTCGTTTAAACACAGGTGCTTTAGATTTTAACACTGTCTTGGCTGGCTCTTCCAAAGAGAGAACAGCCTTCACAGCATTAACAAGTTCAGCAACATCTTCTGAACTAAAACTCTGCGACTGATCATCATACGGAGTATTTGAATATACTGTATCATCATCTGTTGTATCATCTTGTGTAGTCTGCCACATAGACGTATCTGTCTTAGTCTTACCTGTCCCTTGGTTGCTTGTAGAGGCTACTGGAACCAAGCCATAGGAAGGGAGCTGCATGTATGGGTTAATAGTGTAACCTAACCCTTGAGGTGGTGCTACCGGAGCTAACCTGTCCGCTATTGAAGATAGAGTCTTTGCGAACACATTCCATGGTGGCTCTGTTGGTGGCTGAACCAACTCCTGTGTTTTACTTTGCTGAAAAGCAAAACAGTTCGCACATAAGCCCTCATAAGTGACCAATTGGTACACACCAATTAACCCTGTCTTACAAAATAAGCATGTTAGGGATGTAGGAGTGCTTGATAAATTCTCTGCGTCACTTTTGCTGCTCACAGACATGGTAATAATCTGTTAATAACTACACAATTTGTGACTGAAAATCACCTATATATGAGTATATAGAAGAGAGATCAATCTGACCACAGTGCACCTGAATAGAGGGTCAGAACAGGACTGACGTTACACAGAAAAGTCAGCACTCATACTAGCAGTCAGTCACATGTTAAAGCATTAGACATTGTCATATGAGAATACAACACCCATAACAACTTATACATAAGTAGGAAAATTGTACTTCTGTTTTTAACTGGTTCTGTTTCAACATAACATGCAGAAAACACAGTAATATACAGATCTCATATGCAATAGGTACTAAAAATTAACAATTCATACTAACAAGTAGAGAGAATTTTTAGTACTGTATACCCTTCCTCTGGAGAGCGGGATACAGGGAGACTCACCACACTTCCATATCCAAGCAAATGCGCTCGTAAGACGCTGAGTGGATTCAGACGCTACTGATGTACACTACCGCTGCTGCAACTGATAACGGACACAGTCGCTCACTGACGGACACGGACGCTCAGCGACTTCCACGTGTATGCAGACGCTAAGGCCTACGACTCGGTCTAGGCAGGATCTCTAGTGTACACAACCGCAGCGTCTAAGCTGCGACCGAGTACCCTCGTGGTGGCGTCTGAGACGGAAGTGAGGTCATTCAGTTCATGGACGGGAGACGCGCGGAAACTGGTCATGAACTCGGAGGAGGGGCGGCCAGGAGAGCGTCTGAATCCCCCTGTTGACTTAAACTCTAAGAATCGCGGCCTCTACCTAGTCCTGGCACCTATGATCCTTGGAGCGTAGCGCTGTCGCACTCGAGATGTTCGGCGCATCAACACACTGTTTGTAGTCTCCACCAATACAGTGTAGCTGTGTCCGGACCCCCCTAGTAAGAAGAAATCCATAGACTTACCGTCCCCCCCCCCCATGCTCCGGCCACAGCCTGGTTACATCTGCTGGATCTGCTAGAACATCAGACACAGACGCCCGTCGAGACAGCACTATTACCGCGAAGGTAAGCGTTGTTGCGACCAGGTGGAGAGTTGTTGAAACGACTCTTTCCAGTATGTGTTTAAGACGCTGTTAAGAAAAGTCGATCAAAAAATACAGTAAGTCTATAAAAAATAAAATAATAAAAGCTTGAGGCTGCTTTATTCACAGCAGCCCTGTGACCATGCGGCTTCCTGCAGCACCAAGCAAAAAACTGATTTGACCGAGTCAGTGGGCGGGACTATATGGTGAAGGCCCCGATGCATCCTGGGAGGCCAGAAAGCTCGTGATCGTGTAGGTGCCATTTCCGCTGTCGCTCAACCATATCCCAATGTTATCCTGTGGATAATCCTGTGGACCCAGCCAGAGAAATGCTTGGTTTACTATATTTAGCCAGTCTCACGCAGGGGCTATAGCGGGTCCCCCCCAAAAGGGACCCGTACGCCACACCCGCGCTTTCAGCCGCACAGCAAAACCGGGGGGGGGGGGGGGGGGGGGGGGACTTCTAGCGGGGCCCTCGGTTGCTACTCACCACTGATGACCACCTTCAGGCAGCATTAGAGGTGTGCGGCATGCTGCGGCTGCGACAGCCAAGTCGCCATGCCCCGCTGAACAAACAGCCCCTCAGGACGGAGGAAGCGGCTCTGCACCTCAAGAGGCCGGTGACCGTACACCCCCCCCCCCCCTTACTCCCACGGTGCAGGTATGCTGTTGCCCAAACAGCATTCCGACAGATATAAAACTTAAAAAGAAATTGAAGAAAAACTCTGAAGCTTGCAGAGTGTGCATCCTCTCCTGAGGGCACTTTTTTCTAAAATGGGCTGTAGGAGGAGGCATAGAGGGGAGGAGCCAGCACACCCAGTTGAAGAAATGTAAAGTGCACTGGCCCCTTTGGACCTGTCTATACCCCATCGTACTAACCTGTCCCCAATATCCCTTATGGATGCTAGAGAAAGAATGTGTGTACTCTATTTTCACACAAATTATGGGTAGAGTCACACACATGAAAGACTGCACAAAAATTCCCTTACTCGTAGGAAGGCTGGGGGGAGGGGGTGGGGGGGGATGCCTTAAAGTAAATCTTTGTGGAAGCATTCTCATGTTACTTTCTTCACATTCTCTCCTCATTAGCATGCCAGTAGTCAAATGGACCCAAATAAAAGTGAAAAGATCTAGGCCCTCATTCCGAGTTGATCGCTCGCAAGGCGAATTTAGCAGAGTTGCTCACGCTAAGCCTACGCCAACTGGGAGTGTATCTTAGCTTCTTAAAATTGCGACCGATGTATTCGCAATATTGCGATTACAAACTACTTAGCAGTTTCAGAGTAGCTTCAGACTTACTCGGCATCTGCGTTCAGTTCAGTGCTTGTCGTTCCTGGTTTGACGTCATAAACACACCCAGCGTTCGCCCAGACACTCCCCCGTTTCTCCGGCCACTCCTGCGTTTTTTCCGGAAACGGTAGCGTTTTTATCCACACGCCCCGAAAACTCTGTGTTTCCGCCCAGTAACACCCATTTCCTGTCAATCACACTACGTTCGCCAGAGCGAAGAAAAAGCCGTGAGTAAAAATACTATCTTCATTGTAAAATTACTTGGCGCAGTCGCAGTGCGAATATTGCGCATGCGTACTAAGCGGAATTTCACTGCGATGCGAAGAAAATTACCGAGCGAACGACTCGGAATGAGGGCCCTAGTACAGTGGTTCTCAAACTCGGTCCTCATGACCCCACACAGTGCATGTTTTGCAGGTAACCCAGCAAGTGCACAGGTGTATTAATTACTCACTAACACATTTTAAAAGGTCCTCAGGTGAAGATAATTATTTGACTTGTGATTCTGTGAGGAGACCTGCAAAACATGCACTGTGTGGGGTCCCGAGGAACGAGTTTGAGAACCTGTGATCTAGCGTATTAATACAAGTGGCAAAAAAAACTTTGTAAAATTACACTGACATGGCTAGTAGGTCCTATCACAAAAGCAAAATAAAAAAAAAAGAGGAAGACAGGCAAACATGTCTGGTGCCATTAGTGTCTCAAGGAGGGTTTGATTTCAAATATTTACACATGGTACTCGGGTGCTGCATTCAGATCGCAAATGCCGGATCCTACCCGGTAAGAGAAACGTGTACTTACCGGGTGGGATCCGGCATTTGCGCTCCGTTGCTGGCTTTCCGACCCGGCAATATACCGGGTCGGTTGCCATAGCAGCAGGGGGCGCAGCAGCAGCAGGAGCGGGGGTGGAGGCGGCGCTGGGAGATGAGCTCATCTCCTGCGCCGCCTGGACTCCCTATGCTGTGAATGGGAGCCGTGTCGCATCGGAACGGCTCCAATTCACACTGCGCCTGACCCGGTAATCAACCCGGTAATAACCCTTCTTTTTTACCGGGTTGAATTACCGGGTCAGGCGACCCGCTAATTCTGAAAAGGAGCTTTCACATCGCACACTGACCCGTTTCGACACGGCAATATGCCGGGTTTTTAGTGCAATGTGAAAGGGGTATAACTGGCAGAGGTGTGTGGAGATACAGGAGAGATGTGAGGCGAGGTGAGAAAGACACAGATGTGGGTGCAGAGATGAGGGAGATACGAGAGGGGGACTGAGATGAGACAGAGCTAGTAACTGACTGGTCCAAAATACTAGTTACCTATTTTATTGTACATTGGAGTGGTTTCATTTAAGCAGGTTTGTTTCAACAGTGTATGATTATTGTCAGTTATCCATGCAATAGTTTTGATGAATTATATATCAATGTTACAGCCTGGCACTCAGATAGATAGACGAGGTGCCCCGGTGCCCTCAGTGATGTAGTAGGTAGAATAAAAGGAAAACTGCGGCACTCGGAGTCGTTCAAAAAAGTCACAAATGTACTGAAAAAGAATCCTCCAACATATTAATTGGTTTAAAAAATGAGATTATATTATAATTTTAACGGTTTGATTTATGTAGAGGCAATCGGACTGAGAGTGCTGCATATGCTTTATTCTGCTTTAATTCAGTGGTGGAGGTGCATCAAACCTTTTAAAGAGAACAGGTGAAGTTGGCCACGGCAACCAATCAGTTTCTAGCTATCATTTCATAGAATGCTCACTTTATAAATGAGAGAAAGCAAGAGAATGGTTGCTATGGAAAATGTATCCACCTGATTCTACAGAGGATTAGATACATCTCCCCCAATGTCTCATATTGCTTCTGCTGTCCTATTCTCTAATTAATCCATGTTACTTTTGCCACTGTTTTGCGCAATATATTTTTGATGTAAGTTTCCTGCAGACTTGCTAGTGTTAGCACAAAGGGGGTAATTCAGACCTGATCGCTGGGCTGCGTTTTTTGCTGCCCTGCGATCAGATAGTCGCCGCCTATGGGGGGGGGGGGGGGGAAGCCTGTGCAAGTGTGTGTTTGCTTCTTTGCAGAGCTGCACACAAATCAGCTTGTGCAGTCTCTGCGCAGCCCAGGATTTACTGATCCAGTGCGATTGAATCCTGCTGGTCGGGGCCAAAGCGGACGTCAGACACCCTCCCTAAAAAACGCCTGAGCCCACCTACGTTTTTCCGGACACTCCAGGAAAACGGTCAGTTGCCACCCACAAACGGCCTCTTCCTGCCAATCTCCTTGCAAACGCCCGGGTGTTCGGATTTTTCGCACCATCCCGTCACTAGGCGTCAGATGCCTGTCGCTGTTGTGCGATGCGCTGGCGCATAACGGTGCATACGCATGCACAGTTCAGATCTGATCACCCGCTGTGCGAAAATGCACAGCAGCGATCATATCTGAATTACCCCCAATGTGTCAGTGGTTGGTGCAAGTTCAGAGCCTTTATTAGGGGTCTTCATTTTGGTGCACATTTTCTGACTACAAAAGGTTGAAGACTTCAGCACCATTCTTTTTGCACAAAAAGAAAGGGGGACTATTAGGTTCACTTTTTTCATTTTATTTTGGATATTCCTTTACCACAACTTAAACTTGCTACAGTAGTACTGTGTTGGTAAGTCAGAATGTTTTTTTTTTTTCTCCTTCTACAAAGGTAACCAAAAAGCACTGAGCTTAAACCCTGGACAAACACCTCATTTTAGCTAGGGTTATGTAGTAAAAGATCAAACACTACACCCAGTTTGCCAGCATTGACATTTGGGTTAACGGAGAAAAAGAGAAAACACAGGTGCACACTCTAAACACTAAAGGTGGGTACACATTGGCAGATATATCTATGGACGGATCGGGCAGTGTGTTGAGCATACACACTGCTCAATCCGTCAGGGACTGACGTCATGAACTGGGCGGGCATGTACACACGCCCGCACAGTTCAGCTGTCAATCACCGCCGGCCGCCGCAGCATGTGTACAGGTAGTCGGCCGACCACCCGTACACGCACAGCGACGCACCAATATATCGATAGATATACTGGCCGTCGGTTGTGCTGTGGGGCCGACACGATACGTCTGTGAACGACGGAGTTCACAGACGTATCGGCCGTACACACTGGCCGACGTACCCGCGATATATTGGCCGTTCAAGAGAACGGCCGATATAACGGCCAGTGTGTACCCACCTTAACACTGGCAACCAGAACAATTATAATAAACTCTGCATTTTAACATGGAGTATAACTGAGATTCTTAGTATACTTTTTGGCCAAAAAATATGGGCCCACCAACCACGGCCAGATGAAAATCAGGCGAGTCTCTAACATTCCTAAGGTTCAAGTCGTCCCCCCCGCCCCTGTCAGTAGCTGCCACTTCTTATTAATCTAACACCTCTCAACACTTAAACTGCTACCTCTCACTAGTGTGATGCCTTGGGGTGGTTGGGCTGTGCTGGCTTATGGTGTTCCGTGCTCTGGACTTGACCCTTAATAATTATAGGGACCCACCTGGTGAGGTCACCTGGCTGTGGTATATGAGCCCTTATTTTTTGCCCAAAATGATGTAGTACTTTGTCTCAGCATGGTAGCACCTCTTATTAGTTTTAGAATTGAGGGAACACCAAACAGATTCTCGTACACAATGTAAAAGGCACGTTTAAAGTCAACAAAAACTATAAAAAGTTTTCTTTGATTGTAGGCGTGATTCAAGTATTTGCCTCATAGCAAAAATATGGTCACTGCATCCTCAACTGGCCCTAAATCCAGCTTGTTATTATTTGCAGTTGCCTTCTCATGCTTCAGTAGCCTATTTTAGTAGCCTTGAGTGTATAACTGATGTTAATATTGCTGGATGCTGTTAGTAAACTTATGCCTCTGTAGAGTTTACAGCTTGTAGGGTCATCTTTTTTGTGAATGGGAATTATGGCATCTTATAAGTCCTCTGGCACACAGCACTCTATTCAGGAAATTGCATATAGGTCTCAAAGTTTGTTTACTACTACCTCTCCTCCTGCTTCTAAAGCAGTGCCTGATGCTATTCCATTCATTAGATTTTTAATTGCTTGTCTAATTTCATCTGCGTTTGGGAAGGTGGGGGGGGGGGGGGGGGGTTATCCGTTGGCCCACTACAATATTGAAGGCCATTGTTTTTTTTCAGTAACTGAGGGTCTAAGTTTTCAGGTATGGGGCTATTAAATAGGTGCTAAAAGTGTTCTTGCCATCTTTCAAGTTTGCCACTCATTGATTTAATATGTTGGCCATTTAGATCTTTAACGTTTGTGGTGGAGGCTCTAAATTTCCATTCAACAGTACAGCAGCTGTGAATCATTTTTTCTTCTGGCCTCTGACACTTCTCTGGCTTCTCCTTTCCACCATGCTTCTTTATCTGCTTTGAGTTCTTTTCAAATTTGTATATTCAGATACAATGTATTGTTAGTGATCCATAGTTTGAATTTTCTGTGTTTAATTGGTCATGTCGTTATTGTGTCAGTCCAGCTGTGGTTTAGATCATCATTAGCGGACAGTGGTGTAAAGCTATTTTTGAGCAGAAGTTGAAAGATCATCTGGGTATTGAGGTCTTTTAAAGGCGTTAAAAGTCTAAACTGGTGAAGGTTTCAAGGAGTTTGGCGCTTTTAGGTGGCTTTTTAGCTTTGTTCATAACGAATGATGATCGGATCCAATTGATGCGCCACACATTGCTGTCACATCATGGAAGGCACTCTGAAACCGTTTTTGGATGAGGAAATAATCCAGCATACATTTGTCTCTAATACCCCTTTCACACCACACAAATAACCCGGTACCGACCCGGCAATGACCTGAACCCCATAGAGAATCTATGGAGCATTGCCAAGAGGAAGATGAGAAACATGAGACCGCACAATGCAGAAAAGCTGAAGGCCGCTATTGAAGCATCCTGGTCTTCCATAACACCTCAGCAGTGCCACAGGCTGATAGAATCCATGCCACGCCGCATTGAGGCAGTAATTCATGCAAAAAGGGCTCAAACCAAGTAGCGTGGACGTATGATTGATTATACTTTTCAGAGGGGCGACATTTCTGTATTTAAAATCCTTTTTTTTTTTTTTTTTATTGATTTTATGTAATATTCAAATTTTCTGCGATTTTGGATTTTGGGTTTTATTAAGGTATAAGCCGCAATCATCAAAAATATAACAAATAAAGGCTTGAAATATCTCACTTTGCATGTAATGAGTCTAGTTTCACCTTTTAAGTTGAATTACTGAAATAAATTAACTTTTGCACAATATTCTAATTTTCTGAGTTTCACCTGTAAGAAGTTTATTTTGCTTGCTTGGCAGCCAGATTGGGTATTCCATGTGCCTAGATGTAAAGTTTGTTTTGCAATTGCCAGCTTTGAGACCAGAAGTCCATTTTCCACCATGGGCCCAGTTGCTCCTGACGCATAGGTTCTGCTTTATGCACCAGGTATTGCTGCAGTTTGTCCTGCCTCTGGTTACGTAGCTGGGAGTTACAGTTCCTTCGCCACGGGAACCACCCATCCGGGATTAGAACTGGCTTTGAGATTCACACAGGCTGTGAGCAACAGCTTGTGGTTCTAAATGCACCAATGACAGGGTCAGAGGTGTCTGATGTGGGGTTATATATAATCAGCATGCCCCCGAGAACAGTTTGTGTCTTAGGTGATGCGAGAAAGAATACGCAATGTCACGGTAATCTGGGTGTGATCCGACAGTATATCGGAATAGTGGGTTTATCTTAGAAGCAATAATCCTTTAAGAAGATGATCTTTTCTTCTGAACATTTGTGTTAGACTCTAATAAAGCTGCATCCATGGATCAAACTGGTCTTAAAACATTTTATCTAATGAGCACCAGTAAAAATGATAAATCCTATATAAAAACATCACCTATAAAAACAAATATGAATGCTGAATGAGAACTCTAACTAAATACTTGGTCTAAAAGCAATGCTGAAACATAAAAAGGATCAACAATACCATAACTATGCTATCAACACAAGACAAACAAAATTCAAGTACAAAAACAGAATAAACCTGCAAATGATTATGTGTTACTGTGACTTATTTGCACCCAGTGAGTTAAATAGCTAAAGTGGGGTACACATGGTGCAATCTGGTTTTAGGACCATATTAAGTAAGGATTGCAAATTCTGCTTTTTAGCAGAATTTGCAATCCTTTTGCTCACATGCTGGGGGCCACCCATCACAGGCCAAGGCCGCCCAGCATGCTAACCACCCCCCTTCCCTCCTCCCTGAGACGACAACGTTGAAGTTGCGGTCGCAGCATAATTATAGCGTCATCGCAAAATTTGTGGATGCCTCCTGGTGCCGCAGCCTGGCTGCGACGGCAGGAGGCCCGTCGTCATCTTTGTGATCGGAGCGGCTGCGTGTGACATCACGCAGCCACCCCGATCATTCCCACACCACGCCCCACATTTGTCCTGCCCCTGTAAAGCTCCGTCTCTGCCTAGGAAACAGTGTTACTGCCCACCTACCTCCCTGCGAACACCACTGTCTGATTGACAGGCAGAGGCGTTCACATTTACTGCAGGGCGCATGTAGTAAATGCGGGCACATGCACAGGACGGGCCCTGCGCAGGCATCATCATTGTATTTTTTGCAGATGGATCGCGAGTTGCGATCCACCCTGAATAAGGTCCTTAAACTGGGTACACACTAGATGATATATCGGTCGTCCGACGGGTCTGTACACCTGATATGTCTGTGAACTACGTTATTCACAGATATATCGCATCAGGTATGCAGCACAGCCGATGGCCAATATATCGGCGCATCTGGCTGTGCGTACAGTTTCCTTGGTTTTTATTTTAATTTCAATTTTGAAATGTGCAATAACCTGTCAATACAATACAATACAATATCCTACATTTTAGGGCGAGGAATACATTTTATTTGTTTACTGATAAAAACCTGGGAGGATAGCAAAGCTAGTCAATTGTTTTGCCGATAGGCACAAGTCCACGGACGCCCATTACTAATTGCACTTGTCACATAAAGCATCTAAACTATCATGCGGATTGCTGAAAGTGCAGTTTGGACTCCCATAAGCACAACTGTTCATGCATGTCTGCTTGACACCTCGAGAGTGCGGGCAGAAATAATGGGCGTCCAGACTGCAACTGAATAGCTTTGTAGGGCGGTCATTACTTACAGGCATGCAAAACACAACTGAATTCCACCCAGAAGAAAAATAAACTATTTGCATAACAACAATAATTATAATGGAAAGCATTTTTAGATTAAACATTTTGCAGTTATATAAAGTCTAAAACAAAACTTAAGTGCCGCAAATGGAAAGTGGAAGTTTCAGGATTACTATATAGCACACAACAGCAAATGTTGGAAGACATTGTAGCATGCTGAGCACAACTAAACCACTCTGACTATTCAGCACAATCTGCAGAGTCTGCAATGTCTTCATATCCTGAAAACAAAGTCATAGTTTAAACAGATAAGAAAACAGAGCAAGCTCCCAATACGCTGCTGTACAATTATTACCTCCCGACATTGTACTCAGAACAGGCTTAGCGGTACAAAATCAATTTGTTTAAAAATTCTTTAAACATCAAACACTTGCACACACAGTGCTTTTGGATATTTGGGTAGAAGTACAATTCAGAACCAAAGACTAAGAATGGACCTACTGTATAAGCAGCTGACCCACCGAAAGGTCAGTTTAGTCGTAAAGTAATGGGATTTGCGTTGGACAGGGGGCTGCTGCAATTATATGAATGCTGCCACCAGGAATAATAAACAGAGAAATAACTGCATTCTCTAAGAGAGGAAGCGTATCAATACAGACTTCACGTGATACAACTATTACTGTACAGTGGATGTATGTAGCATGTACACAATACAGAAGAACCGAGGGCTAATAATAAATACATAGTGCTCTGGATAATGATCCCTCCATGTCTGAGTAGGGGGTGGTTGTACTGGGCAGACAATAAAGCAGGCTGCCTGGCAGGAAAGGAGCTGTCACACACAGAGACACACTAGAGGAACACTTACATTTCCCAGAAGAGGAGCAGATTCATCCTGAGCAGACACACGGTGTCCATAATCCGAGTTAATGCTGCTTTCTGCATGTGGCATGGTGGGCTGTATCGCTGCCAGTCCTCAGTATATGAATCTGGTCAAACGTATCTTGCCATCCCTAACCTGCCACTGTGACTAAGCAGCAGAGAGTGAGTATGAGAGG
Source organism: Pseudophryne corroboree (assembly GCF_028390025.1). Classification (NCBI taxonomy): domain Eukaryota; kingdom Metazoa; phylum Chordata; class Amphibia; order Anura; family Myobatrachidae; genus Pseudophryne; species Pseudophryne corroboree. The sequence continues at coordinate 83,409,624 of NC_086455.1, forward strand.
GTAAGTAGCAATGTGAGAGGGTAAGTAGCAGAGTGAGTGTGAGCAGCAGTGTGAGAGGGTAAGTAGCAGAGAGTGTGAGTAGCAGAGTGAGTATGAGAGGGTGAGTAGCAATGTGAGAGGGTAAGTAGCAGAGTGAGTGTGAGCAGCAGTGTGAGAGGGTAAGTAGCAGAGAGTGAGTGTGAGTATGAGAGGGTGAGTAGCAGAGAGTGAGTGTAACTAGGTGAGCAGCAGAGTGTGAGCACCGGGCAGCAGCTACAACAGCTGAATGAGCAGCAGCCCCTGGCCACCGCTTCCTGTTTACTATCGCATCACGTGAGCCGGTCACGCCGCTGCCCTCTCTGCCCACAGGCGCGGAGTGATGACGTAACCACTAGCATGGCGGCTGAAGCTGAGCAGCATGAGGTGAGTTGACAGGTCAGATGCAGCAGAGGTGGCGGGCCAGGTGTATCACCGCATGCCACCATTGTATGGACTGTATATTTCTTTGGTAGTCGACGTTCTGCGCATATGCTAGCCGGCAGGAAATGCTGTGCTTTGTAGTTCCACAACAGCTGGAGAGACACATTCGCTACCCTTTTACCTGTGTCCCGCACTGTGTAAAGATTTCGCCATGATAGGCTGCCAGTGAGAGTAGAAATGGCATGATAATTCCATTTTTGTGTGTATTCAGGTGAAGCAAAGCTTTACCCATTATTCTGTATGACACAGCCTGCATATTGTGGTTTTATTGTTGATAAAGTCTTTTCTGTAAACTAATAGTCCGTACACACTATGCGATACGCTCCATGAGTGATATCGCATAGTGTTTCCCCTCCCAGCCCGCTGAAATAGAGCATACACACTGTACATTATCACAAGCGATATAGTACAGTGATGTCATGGGGCCGGCCTGTAAATGCAGCTTTGGATGATAAGTCCAAATTGAGCTGCATACAGCAGCTGACGGAGGAGGGTGATGATGCATGGGACCGCACAACATTCGTCGTCCGCAGCATACACGCTGGGCGATACCACACGCGATATCCTGTGTGATATTGCATAGTATGTACGGATCTTAACACTATTACGTGCAGTGCTATCTGGATAAAACAGCTCCCTATGCCAGATGTTCTCAAACGTGGCCGTCAAGGTCCAAGTTTTTAGTTACATCCATGGCTCGGCACAGATAATTAAATCAAATTGCCGAAGGTGCAAATTAAGTCACCTGTGACCAAACATGGATAAACTTAAAACCTGGAACGTTGGGGTGCCTTGAGGACTGTGTTTGTGAACCTCTGGCCTGTGTGATCTGGACCTCACCTGAGCACATGTAGCATACCTACGAACACGACCCTCTCCAGGAGGGACAGAATGCTCTGCACCTGCACTTCCCTCTTAATGTATGATTGCCAGCACCTGTTTTGAACAGGTTAATGGATAAGAAACGTGTTTCAGCACAGGTGATGGCAATCATAAATTAAGAGGGAAGTCCAGAAGCAGAGCATTCTGTCCCTCCTGGAGAGATGTTGGGAGGTATGCATGTAGGATTCCCCCACACCTTGAGGAACCATGAAAATATAACTGCCACCACCATACCTCCCAAGACAACCCTCTCCAGGAGGGTCAGAATGCTCTGCTGCTGGACTTCCCTCTTAATTTATGATTGTCATCACCTGTGCTGAAACACCTTTCTTATCCATTAACCTGTTCAACACAGGTGCTGGCAATCATACATTAAGAGAAAAGTCCAGAAACAGAGCATTCTGTCCCTCCTGGAGAGGGTCATGTTGGGAGGTATGCACCACCGTGACTAGCATTTCTCCCACCCTTTGTTTTTTTCCAGGTATGTGCATTTAGTAACATAAACATAACCCTTCACCTAAGTCTAGTAAATAAAACACCTGAAACGTAACAAACATCATCAAGACCTACACTTCTTACAAACTACACTAATCCATACAGGTATTTTAGATTGTAAAACGGTAGGATTTCCTGATTAAAAAGTTGTGAGAATGATCTCTGTAAAATTGAATATTATGGTGCTTTGTATAATGAGAGCAAAGAAAATGTGATACTAACAGAATGTCTTGTTAGATTGTAGTAAAAAGTAAATAGCAATGGAGGTGAAAACAAACTACTTAAACATACATGAGTACACTGAAGTAGGGATGGACTTCGGAATCCAATGGTTAGCAACCATCAATGTTTCAAATTCAATGGAAATACTTTTTCCTTTGAATTGCGGGAATCCGATGGTTATCAGCCATAGGATGCAGCTTTCTGACGGCTGACTAGCTGCGGACACATGGAAGTGGTGTCCGTAGCTCAGATATTGTGCATGTGCAAAGCTAAGACTGCTTCTGTGCATGCTCAAAGTCTAATCATCGGATGTTCGCCATGTGATGGCTAGTGCCATCGCATAGCTGAATTTGATATTGGAAGCCTGGCAACCATTCATTACCGGGCTTCCTATGTCCATCCCTACACTTGGCGGTTATTCAGATGTGGAACCTAACCAAAAAAGGAAGCAACAGCCAGAAACGTGTTGCACTACAGGTGGGGCAGATGTAACGTGCACAGAGATTGGGGTGGGGTTTGTCCAAATGGAAATCTAAATTGCAGTGTAAAAATAAAGCTGTCTAACATTTATGGGGTACATGCAACAGCAGCCAGTTTATACCCTGCACAGAAAAAATCTTAATGTATCCCCCCCCCCCCCCCCCCCTTGCATTGCAAAATGGTTTGTTCCAAATACAAACTTACATGCCTTTTCTGCCTTGTTTCCAAATCCGAATCAGGCCCACAGTGACTTGGGATACAGGAACACAGGGAAAATATCTATATTCTTTACATTTACCTGTAGTCAGTGCAGTGCTTTAGGAATTTACTGAAATGCTTATTTTCATGGTTAGGTGATAACTTTTATTTACATTTTCTCTGCAGGATTCTTAAACAAATTTACTGCTCGGCAACTCTTCTGAACTCTGGTGGTATAATCGCCTTAAATAAAGTAATCCCCAAGCTTCCATTTGGTGTATTCCAGAGTCAGAACAGCTCTTTAGCAGTAACCGAAATGCTGGAAAAGGAGGATGCAGGACTGTTCTCTCCTAATCCCAAAGTGCGTGGGATGACCAGTCTGGATCGTGATGCTTTCACTAAAACTATACAAGTTCCTGTTATGAAAGTAAAGAAAGAAATTATTAATAAAGTCATGAAAAGTCTCAAACACAGGCTGATCTGCAGGCCACAGCTAAAGAGAATAATTGATGACCCAAATGATGGCGATCACAAAAGTGTAATACTGGACCCGTTTATAGTTACGTCAGAGGACTCGTTTGATGAACGCGATCGTGAAGTTTTCAAACAGTTTGAGATCAGCCCCCAGGTTAATCACATTGATCTGCAACTTACTTATGAACAGTTTAAGACTGAAGAGATCTTGCAGGCAGTCTTACCTCAAGGTCAAGACGTCACCTCCAGTTTCAGCCGCGTCGGCCACATCGCTCACATGAATCTTCGGGATCATCAACTTCCTTACAAGAATTTGATTGGTATGTATTGTTTCATGACAATATGTAAATAAACGTCTCTGTAACCGTGATATCAGATTGTACACTAAAGCCACGCTATTGTGTCTGAGTACTATGACTGCAATCTATAGTGACTGGAAATGAAACCTAATAAAATACTGAGGCGTAGCAGTATGTCTGATATAACTTGTGGTCTCACGTGTAAGCTGAACTGCAGCAGGTGGCTCTGCTGGGTCATATAACCTCTCTATATAATAAGAGCACCCTATATTGTAACACCAATTGAATATTCTAAAGTTGAAAATACGATTCTCACTTTACATCACAATTTGTATGGCTGGAGAGTGTCGTCCTGTATTCAGGTATAGGATATATTGTCAGACGACCATGTGTAATAAATTACATGTACACTTACAGAAATCTCCTTAATGCCGACTGACATGAGTAAACAGTTATCCAGCATTAAGTGATCATCTATTTCTATACAGGTCATTGTACAAAGGTGAAGAAAATACGAGATTACGAAAAGCCTTACGTACTAGACTACTGATCTGTCGTGCTTTGTGTACTGCTTAGTTGTATAGTTTCTTATAGACCCATGTTTACCCGCCACCCATTTATGCATAGGGATCGATGATTTCATTTCATATAAAAAAAAATGTTAGGGTAAACGGGCTAATGCAGATTGATTAATACCCGAGTAACGTAAGGGCAAGCAAACGTTAGGGCGTGTGAGCACCTGCAGGTAGGGACACAGACGCACATGCAGCTCGTATCATTTGCTGGTAGTCGGAAGCATGTGCAGACACAGTAACAGTTCCCACCCGCCAGTCACCACTGTATGCTCCTGCAAGCTTCAGCCTACCCTTACCCCTGTTATCTGTCTCACTTTGTAACCCAGTATGGCACTGCAAATACTTATAAATGAAAGATGGTAATGATAATACTGGATGGTGGTCATTACTGTCACCAGAAGTAGCAAACTGCTTGGGATTGTTTTTTTCTCTGACGTCCTAGTGGATGCTGGGACTCCGTAAGGACCATGGGGAATAGCGGCTCCGCAGGAGACAGGGCACAAGAATAAAAGCTTTAGGATCAGGTGGTGTGCACTGGCTCCTCCCCCTATGACCCTCCTCCAAGCCCCAGTTAGATTTTTGTGCCCGAACGAGAAGGGTGCAGGCTAGGTGGCTCTCCTGAGCTGCTTAGAATAAAAGTATATTTTAGGTTTTTTTATTTTCAGTGAGTCCTGCTGGCAACAGGCTCACTGCATCGTGGGACTAAGGGGAGAAGAAACGGACTCACCTGCGTGCAGAGTGGATCGGGTTTCTTAGGCTACTGGACATTAGCTCCAGAGGGACGATCACAGGTTCAGCCTGGATGGGTCCCGGAGCCGCGCCGCCGGCCCCCTTACAGAGCCAGAAGAGCGAAGAGGTCCGGTGAAATCGGCGGCAGAAGACGATCCTGTCTTCAGACTAAGGTAGCGCACAGCACCGCAGCTGTGCGCCATTGCTCTCAGCACACTTCACACTCCGGTCACTGAGGGTGCAGGGCGCTGGGGGGGAGCGCTCTGAGACGCAATATAACAGATAATACCTTAGGTTGGCTAAAGAATACATCACATATAGCTCTTGGGCTATATGGATGTATTTTAACCCCTGCCATTTTTTACAGAAAAAGCGGGAGATAAGGACGTCGTGAAGGGGCGGAGCCTATCTCCTCAGCACACAAGCGCCATTTTCCCTCACAGCTCCGCTGGAAGGACGGCTCCCTGACTCTCCCCTGCAGACTTGCTACTGAATCAGGGTAAAAAAGAGAAGGGGGGGCACTATTGGCAGCTAAAAACTATACAGCAGCTATAAGGGAATAACACTTATATAAGGTTATCCCTGTATATATATATATATATATAGCGCTTGGTGTGTGCTGGCAGACTCTCCCTCTGTCTCTCCAAAGGGCTTGTGGGGTCCTGTCCTCTATCAGAGCATTCCCGGTGTGTGTGCTGTGTGTCGGTACGTGTGTGTCGACATGTATGAGGAGGAAAATGATGTGGAGGCGGAGCAATTGCCTGGGTTAGTGATGTCACCTCCTAGGGAGTCGACACCTGACTGGATGATCGTATTTAAAGAATTAAGTGATAATGTCAGCACTTTGCAAAGAACGGTTGATGACATGAGACAGCCGGCAAATCAATTAGTGCCTGTCCAGGCGTCTCAGACACCGTCAGGGGCCCTAAAACGCCCGTTACCTCAGTGGGTCGACACAGACCCAGACACAGATACTGAGTCTAGTGTCGACGGTGAGGAGACAAACGTAATGTCCAGTAGGGCCACACGTTACATGATCACGGCAATGAAGGAAGCATTGAACATTTCTGACACTACAAGTACCACAAAGAAGGGTATTATGTGGGGTGTGAAAAAACTACCAATAGTTTTCCCTGAGTCAGATGAGTTAAATGAGGTGTGTGATAAAGCGTGGGTTTCCCCCGACAAAAAACTGCTAATTTCTAAAAAATTATTGGCACTATATCCTTTCCCGTTAGAGGTTAGGACACGTTGGGAAACACCCCCTAGGGTAGATAAGGCGCTCACACGTTTATCAAAACAAGTAGCGTTACCGTCTCCTGATACGGCCACCCTCAAAGAACCAGCAGATAGAAGGCTGGAAAATATTCTTAAAAGTATATACACACATACTGGTGTTATACTGCGACCAGCAATCGCTTCAGCCTGGATGTGCAGTGCTGGCGTCGCGTGGTCGGATTCCCTGACTGAAAATATTGATACCCTGGATAGGGACAATATACTGTTAACTATAGAGCATTTGAAGGATGCATTACTATATATGCGTGATGCACAGAGGGATATTTGCACCCTGGCATCAAGAGTAAGTGCTATGTCCATTTCTGCCAGAAGAGCGTTATGGACGCGACAGTGGTCAGGAGATGCGGATTCCAAACGACATATGGAAGTATTGCCGTATAAAGGGGAGGAGTTATTTGGGGCTGGTCTATCGGACCTGGTGGCCACGGCAACGGCTGGAAAATCCACCTTTTTACCCCAGGTCACTTCACATCAGCAGAAAAAGACACCGTCTTTTCAAACTCAGTCCTTTCGTTCCCATAAGTACAAGCGAGCTAAAGGCCATTCCTTCCTGCCCCGGGGCAGAGGAAGGGGAAAAAGACTGCACCATGCAGCCGCTTCCCAGGAGCAGAAGCCCTCCCCTGCTTCTGCCAAGTCTTCAGCATGACGCTGGGGCTTTACAAGCAGACTCAGACATGGTGGGGGCCCGTCTCAAGAATTTCAACGCGCAGTGGGCTCACTCGCAAGTGGACCCCTGGATTCTACAGGTGGTATCGCAGGGGTACAAACTGGAATTCGAGGCGTTTCCCCCTCGCCGGTTCCTGAAGTCTGCTCTACCAAAGTCTCCCTCCGACAGGGAGGCAGTTTTGGAAGCCATTCACAAGCTGTATTCCCAGCAGGTGATAATCAAGGTACCCCTCCTACAACAGGGAAAGGGGTATTATTCCACGCTGTTTGTGGTACCGAAGCCGGACGGCTCGGTGAGACCAATTTTAAATCTGAAATCCCTGAACACTTACATAAAGAGGTTCAAATTCAAGATGGAATCACTCAGAGCGGTGATAGCAAACCTGGAAGAAGGGGACTATATGGTGTCTCTGGACATCAAGGATGCTTATCTCCACGTCCCAATCTACCCGTCTCACCAAGGGTACCTCAGGTTTGTAGTACAAAACTGTCATTATCAGTTTCAGACGCTGCCGTTTGGGTTGTCCACGGCACCTCGGGTCTTTACCAAGGTAATGGCCGAAATGATGATTCTTCTTCGAAGAAAAGGCATCTTAATTATCCCTTACTTGGACGATCTCCTGATAAGGGCAAGGTCCAGGGAACAGTTAGAAGTCGGAGTAGCACTATCTCAGGTAGTGTTACGTCAGCACGGGTGGATCCTAAATATTCCAAAATCGCAGCTGATTCCAACGACACGTCTACTGTTCCTAGGAATGATTCTGGACACAGTCCAGAAAAAGGTGTTTCTCCCGGAGGAGAAGGCCAGGGAGTTATCCGAGCTAGTCAGGAACCTCCTAAAACCAGGCCAGGTGTCAGTGCATCAGTGCACGAGGGTCCTGGGAAAAATGGTGGCTTCTTACGAAGCAATTCCATTCGGAAGATTCCATGCAAGAACGTTTCAGTGGGATCTACTGGACAAATGGTCCGGATCGCATCTTCAGATGCATCAGCGGATAACCCTGTCGACAAGGACAAGGGTGTCTCTTCTGTGGTGGCTGCAGAGTGCTCATCTACTAGAGGGCCGCAGATTTGGCATTCAGGATTGGGTCCTGGTGACCACGGACGCCAGCCTGAGAGGCTGGGGGGCAGTCACACAGGGAAAAAATTTCCAGGGCTTGTGGTCAAGCATGGAAACATCTCTTCATATAAACATTCTGGAACTAAGGGCCATTTACAATGCCCTAAGTCAAGCGAAACCCCTGCTTCAGGGTCAGGCGGTATTGATCCAATCGGACAACATCACGTCAGTCGCCCACGTAAACAGACAGGGCGGCACGAGAAGCAGGAGGGCAATGGCAGAAGCTGCAAGGATTCTTCGCTGGGCGGAAAATCATGTGATAGCTCTGTCAGCAGTGTTCATTCCGGGAGTGGACAACTGGGAAGCAGACTTCCTCAGCAGACACGACCTTCACCCGGGAGAGTGGGGACTTCACCCAGAAGTCTTCCACCTGATTGTAAACCGTTGGGAAAAACCAAAGGTGGACATGATGGCGTCACGTCTAAACAAAAAACTAGACAGATATTGCGCCAGGTCAAGGGACCCTCAGGCAATAGCGGTGGACGCTCTGGTGACACCGTGGGTGTACCAGTCAGTGTATGTGTTCCCTCCTCTGCCTCTCATACCAAAAGTACTGAGAATCATAAGAAGGAGAGGAGTAAGAACGATACTCGTGGTTCCGGATTGGCCAAGAAGGACTTGGTACCCGGAACTTCAAGAGATGCTCACGGAAGACCCGTGGCCTCTACCTCTAAGAAAGGACCTGCTCCAGCAGGGGCCTTGTCTGTTCCAAGACTTACCGCGGCTGCGTTTGACGGCATGGCGGTTGAACGCCGGATCCTGAAGGAAAAAGGCATTCCAGATGAAGTCATCCCTACCCTGGTCAAAGCCAGGAAGGATGTAACCGCAAAACATCACCGCATTTGGCGAAAATATGTTGCGTGGTGTGAGGCCAAGAAGGCCCCTACAGAGGAATTTCAACTGGGTCGTTTCCTCCATTTCCTGCAAACAGGACTGTCTATGGGCCTAAAATTAGGGTCCATTAAGGTTCAAATTTCGGCCCTGTCGATTTTCTTCCAGAAAGAACTGGCTTCAGTACCTGAAGTTCAGACATTTGTAAAAGGGGTACTGCATATACAACCTCCTTTTGTGCCTCCAGTGGCACCTTGGGATCTCAATGTTGTTTTGAGGTTCCTTAAGTCACATTGGTTTGAACCACTCACCACTGTGGACTTAAAATATCTCACATGGAAGGTGACGATGCTGTTAGCCCTGGCTTCAGCCAGGCGTGTGTCAGAATTGGCGGCTTTATCATATAAAAGCCCTTACTTAATTTTTCATTCTGACAGGGCAGAATTGAGGACTCGTCCTCAATTTCTCCCTAAGGTGGTTTCTGCTTTTCACATGAACCAACCTATTGTGGTGCCTGCGGCTACTAGGGACTTGGAGGACTCCAAGTTACTTGACGTTGTCAGGGCCCTGAAAATATATGTTTCCAGGACGGCTGGAGTAAGAAAGTCTGACTCGCTGTTTATCCTGTATGCACCCAACAAGCTGGGTGCTCCTGCTTCTAAGCAGACTATTGCTCGTTGGATTTGTAGTACAATTCAGCTTGCACATTCTGTGGCAGGCCTGCCACAGCCAAAATCTGTAAAAGCCCATTCCACAAGGAAAGTGGGCTCATCTTGGGCGGCTGCCCGAGGGGTCTCGGCTTTACAACTTTGCCGAGCAGCTACTTGGTCAGGGGCAAACACGTTTGCTAAATTCTACAAATTTGATACCCTGGCTGAGGAGGACCTGGAGTTCTCTCATTCGGTGCTGCAGAGTCATCCGCACTCTCCCGCCCGTTTGGGAGCTTTGGTATAATCCCCATGGTCCTTACGGAGTCCCAGCATCCACTAGGACGTCAGAGAAAATAAGATTTTACTTACCGATAAATCTATTTCTCGTAGTCCGTAGTGGATGCTGGGCGCCCATCCCAAGTGCGGATTGTCTGCAATACTTGTATATAGTTATTGTTAACTAAATCGGGTTATTGTTGTTGTGAGCCATCTTTTCAGAGGCTCCTTCGTTGTTATCATACTGTTAACTGGGTTCAGATCACAAGTTGTACGGTGTGATTGGTGTGGCTGGTATGAGTCTTACCCGGGATTCAATATCCTTCCTGATTATGTACGCTCGTCCGGGCACAGTATCCTAACTGAGGCTTGGAGGAGGGTCATAGGGGGAGGAGCCAGTGCACACCACCTGATCCTAAAGCTTTTATTCTTGTGCCCTGTCTCCTGCGGAGCCGCTATTCCCCATGGTCCTTACGGAGTCCCAGCATCCACTACGGACTACGAGAAATAGATTTATCGGTAAGTAAAATCTTATTTTTTTCCCAGAATGCACCACTGACAGTGATGGGTGCTTTTATTCATATATTATGCTCCTCAGTGCGTATTGTAGCAAAATAAAACATTTTCTTACATGAAACAGATATGCCTCTGCTGTATTGTAGAGGGTTTTGAAGTCCTAATGATGCCTGAAAGCAATTTGTATATAAACGCTTGTGTATGACTTATGCCTGACATCATCCAGGTACATACGCTAATGGTGCAACCTACTGTATATGCATTTTGTGATGTGTATGCCTGTGGGACAAATAAAGTTGTATTATTTTATCTTAAGTCCTTTCCATTGTGGCCCAGGAAGGTTGCTGTTCAGTGTATTTGCCATGTTGGCCTATATGGTATATACAGATGTCTTCATACTTCTTTGCTGTAGTCACACCAAACAGCCCCTCTTGGCACGCCAAGTCATGTGAGAATCTTCTAACGTTAACCGTCTCTGTTGCTTCTTTTTGCCCTAGTCGCATTGCGTAGTATCTTATTTTTTCAATCCCAAATACCAGAATCGAAAAAAGGAGGCGGTATTGGCTTCACTAATTGTAGCAGATAATCAAATGTCATATCAAATTCTTCAGCACGGTCTCTTTGTGCATCCTATTAGCATTGTATCTAAAGCCCAGTGTACACTAGCCGAGCCCCCGCCGATATTGACGATGGCGGGGTGCCGGCCTCACCAAGTGCATACACTCTTTTGCCGATGCCAGCGGGGAAGGAAGTGACAGATGCGGCATGGCTGTCGTTAATGAGGACCTCCCTCGTCTGTACATGTTCAGACAAGGGAGGGGTTGTTAACGATGCGCGGGAGCGTGCATCGTTAACAACATTGGGGTGTATTCAATAACGACTGGAATAGGTCGAAAGGGGTTCCAACCTATTCAATAGGGGCACATTTTTTCCGACAAGTCGGGAAACCCGACTTGTCGGAATACCCACCAATCCACCTGCTGTTGTCGGAAACGGGGCCAAATCCGACAGGTTTTGGCCCCCTTTCCGACAAACTCAATCCGACTTGAAAACAAGTCTGATTGAGGTGAGGAGACGGGGAGCGGTGCAGCGGGCTACGGGGATGAGAAATACCTTGACGGCCGTCCCCCGGCCAAGCAGCTCTCCCTGTAGTGCCTCCCACGCTGCCAGCGCCGGCTGCCTCATGCCGACACTCGGATTTGGCCGCTCTTTGAATAGGGGTTGTCGGGTCCATACCGACAACTGCATGTCGGAATGGAGCCGACTCTTATTAAATATACCCCATTGAGTGTACACACTGGACGAGAGGGCCCTACTGAGCAAGATCTTTTACTTTCTCGCCTAGTGTGTATGTGTAGCAAAAAAAAAAATGCCCGACGTTAGAATGCACAGGACCTGGCGGCTCACTCAGGCATCTCACGCTGCATGGCATATTGAGGCTGGATGTATGAGGACACATCTGTAGAGCTTTGTTCCCTCCATTACTTCTAGCGTTCTAGTCTGCACAGATTCAAGTGTAAACCATATAATCCATATCCTTCGGTCCAAACTGTGACTGGCTATATTATTTGTTACACAGAGAATTACGTGAGAGGCAATTACTTCTGGACGGAAACCTGGAAGCTGGATACCATACCAAGTATTTTGTAGATCTAAATTGAGTTCTGGTTATACAAGATTGGGGACAGACTACAATTCCCAGCCTGTGAGTGCACATTAGAGAAGCTCATTAGTGTCTGATCCAAATCTTTTAAAACTAGTTATGTAGGGCTTTCTATAACTGCATCATCTCCAATATGTGTCTCCTCATATACATCTGCCCACTCTCCTAGTCTGGGTCAACCTGCATCTGTATGCAGCCATGTTTACCCACACGGTAACATGTTATCCAAACACATTATCCTTCTCCAGTTTTTATATACAGTTATACAGTTTTCATATATACACCCACTAGCCACTATATTAGGTAACATAGTAATGGAGGTTGAAAAGAGGCAAAATACCCATCGCGTTCAACCTGTTTATTGAATTAAGTTGAGATGATTTTAATATTCCTGCAGAAGAATGTTTTAGGACTAGTTAACAACTACAATCATGTTACACCCGGATTAACAACTTCAATATTTTAAATGTTGTAGCCTTGGATATCCTTTTCAATCAGAAATTCATCCAATCCCCTTTTAAATGCATTTATAGTAGAGATGTGCACCGGAAATTTTTCAGGTTTTGGTTCCGAGGCCGTGTTTTGGATTCGGACACGTTTTGCCAAAACCTCCCTGAAATTTTTTTGTCGGATTCGGGTGTGTTTTGGATTCGGGTGTTTTTTTACAAAAAACCCTCAAAAACAGCTTAAATCATAGAATTTGGGGGTCATTTTGATCCCATAGTATTATTAACCTCAATAACCATAATTTACACTCATTTTCAGTCTATTCTGAAGACCTCACAATATTATTTTTAGTCCTAAAATTTGCACCGAGGTCGCTGGATGGCTAAGCTAAGCGACACAAGTGGCCGACACAAACACCTGGCCCATCTAGGAGTGGCACTGCAGTGTCAGGCAGGATGGCACTTCAAAAAAATAGTCCCCAAACAGCACATGATGCAAAGAAAAAAAAGAGGCGCACCAAGGTCGCTGAGAGACTAAGCTAAGCGACACAAGTGGCCGACACAAACACCTGGCCCATCTAGGAGTGGCACTGCAGTGTCAGACAGGATGGCACTTCAAAAAAATTGTCCCCAAACAGCACATGATGCAAAGAAAAAAAGAGGCGCACCAAGGTCGCTGTGTGACTAAGCTAAGCGACACAAGTGGCCGACACAAACACCTGGCCCATCTAGGAGTGGCACTGCAGTGTCAGACAGGATGGCACTTAAAAAAATAGTCCCCAAACAGCACATGATGCAAAGAAAAATGAAAGAAAAAAAAGGTGCAAGATGGAATTGTCCTTGGGCCCTCCCACCCACCCTTATGTTGTATAAACAGGACATGCACACTTTAACGAACCCATCATTTCAGCGACAGGGTCTGCCACACGACTGTGACTGAAATGACTGGTTGGTTTGGGCCCCCACCAAAAAAAAAGCAATCAATCTCTCCTTGCACAAACTGGCTCTACAGAGGCAAGATGTCCACCTCATCATCATCCTCCGATTCCTCACCCCTTTCACTGTGTACATCCCCCTCCTCACAGATTATTAATTCGTCCCCACAGGAATCCACCATCTCAGATCCCTGTGTACTTTCTGGAGGCAATTGCTGGTGAATGTCTCCACGGAGGAATTGATTATAATTCTTTTTGATGAACATTATCTTCTCCACATTTTCTGGAAGTAACCTCGGACGCCGATTGCTGACAAGGTGAGCGGCTGCACTAAACACTTTCGGAGTACACACTGGAGGGAGGGCAACTTAGGTAAAATAAAGCCAGTTTGTGCAAGGGCCTCCAAATTGCCTCTTTTTCCTGCCAGTATACGTACGGACTGTCTGACGTGCCTACTTGGATGCAGTCACTCATATAATCCTCCACCATTCTTTCAATGGTGACAGAATCATATGCAGTGACAGTAGACAACATGTCAGTAATCGTTGGCAGGTCCTTCAGTCCGGACCAGATGTCAGCACTCGCTCCAGACTGCTCTGCATCACCGCCAGCGGGTGGGCTCGGAATTCTTAGCCTTTTCCTCGCACCCCCAGTTGCGGGAGAATGTGAAGGAGGAGCTGTTGACGGGTCACGTTCCGCTTGACTTGACAATTTTATCACCAGTAGATCTTTGAACCTCTGCAGACTTGTGTCTGCTGGAAAGAGAGATACAACGTAGGTTTTAAATCTAGGATCGAGCACGGTGGCCAAAATGTAGTGCTCTGATTTCAACAGACTGACCACCCGTGAATCCTGGTTAAGTGAATTAAGGGCTCCATCCACAAGTCCCACATGCCTAGCGGAATCGCTCTGTTTTAGCTCCTCCTTCAATGTCTCCAGCTTCTTCTGCAAAAGCCTGATGAGGGGAATGACCTGACTCAGGCTGGCAGTGTCTGAACTAACTTCACGTGTGGCAAGTTCAAAGGGTTGCAGAACCTTGCACAACGTTGAAATCATTCTCCACTGTGCTTGAGTCAGGTGCATTCCCCCTCCTTTGCCTATATCGTGGGCAGATGTATAGGCTTGAATGGCCTTTTGCTGCTCCTCCATCCTCTGAAGCATATAGAGGGTAGAATTCCACCTCGTTACCACCTCTTGCTTCAGATGATGGCAGGGCAGGTTCAGGACTGTTTGCTGGTGCTCCGTGGCTGAGTGCCGAAAGTGGTCCGCAATTCTTCGGGCCACCGACAGCATCTCTTGCACGCCCCTGTCGTTTTTTAAATAATTCTGCACCACCAAATTCAATGTATGTGCAAAACATGGGACGTGCTGGAATTTGCCCAGATGTAATGCACGCACAATATTGGTGGTGTTGTCCGATGTCACAAATCCCCAGGAGAGTCCAATTGGGGTAAGCCATTCTGCGATGATGTTCCTCAGTTTCTGTAAGAGGTTGTCAGCTGTGTGCCTCTTATGGAAAGCGGTGATACAAAGCGTAGCCTGCCTAGGAACGAGTTGGCGTTTGCGAGATGCTGCTACTGGTGCCGCCGCTGCTGTTCTTGCTGCGGGAGGCAATACATCTACCCAGTGGGCTGTCACAGTCATATAGTCCTGAGTCTGCCCTGCTCCACTTGTCCACATGTCCGTGGTTAAGTGGACATTGGGTACAACTGCATTTTTTAGGACACTGGTGACTCTTTTTCTGACATCTGTGTACATTTTCGGTATCGCCTGCCTAGAGAAATGGAACCTAGATGGTATTTGGTACCGGGGACACAGTACCTCAATCAAGTCTCTAGTTGCCTGTGAATTAACGGTGGATACCGGACACACGTTTCTCACCACCCAGGCTGACAAGACCTGAGTTATCCGCTTTGCAGCAGGATGACTGCTGTGATATTTCATCTTCCTCGCAAAGGACTGTTGGACAGTCAATTGCTTACTGGAAGTAGTACAAGTGGTCTTTCGACTTCCCCTCTGGGATGACGATCGACTCCCAGCAGCAACAACAGCAGCAGTAGGCGTTACACTCAAGGATGCATCCGAGGAATCCCAGGCAGGAGAGGACTCATCAGACTTGCCAGTGACATGGCCTGCAGGACTATTGGCTTTCCTGTGTAAGGTGGAAATTGACACTGAGGGAGTTGGTGGTGTGGTTTGCAGGAGCTTGGTTACAAGAGGAAGGGATTTAGTGGTCAGTGGACTGCTTCCGCTGTCATCCAAAGTTTTTGAACTTGTCACTGACTTCTGATGAATGCGGTCCAGGTGACGTATAAGGGAGGATGTATCTAGGTGGTTAACGTCCTTACCCCTACTTATTACAGCTTGACAAAGGCAAAACACGGCTTGACACCTGTTGTCCGCATTTGTGTTGAAATAATTCCACACCGAAGAGGTGAATTTTTTTTGTATTTTGACCAGGCATGTCAATGGCCATATTCGTCCCACGGACAACAAGTGTCTCCCCGGGTGCCTGACTTAAACAAACCACCTCACCATCAGAATCCTCCTTGTCAATTTCCTCCCCAGCGCCAGCAACACCCATATCCTCATCCTGGTGTACTTCAACAGTGACATCTTCAATTTGACTATCAGGAACTGGACTGCGGGTGCTCCTTCCAGCACTTGCAAGGGGCGTGCAAATGGTGGAAGGCGCAAGCTCTTCCCGTCCAGTGTTGGGAAGGTCAGGCATCGCAACCAACACAATTGGGACTCTCCTTGGGGATTTGTGATTTAGAAGAACGCACAGTTCTTTGCTGTGCTTTTGCCAGCTTAAGTCTTTTCATTTTTCTAGCGAGAGGATGAGTGCTTCCATCCTCATGTGAATCTGAACCACTAGCCATGAACATAGGCCAGGGCCTCAGCCGTTCCTTGCCACTCCGTGTCGTAAATGGCATATTGGCAAGTTTACGCTTCTCATCAAACGCTTTCAATTTAGATTTTTGGGTCATTTTACTGAACTTTTGTTTTTTGGATTTTACATGCTCTCTACTATGACATTGGGCATCGGCCTTGGCAGACGACGTTGATGGC
This sequence comes from Pseudophryne corroboree, assembly GCF_028390025.1. Lineage (NCBI taxonomy): Eukaryota > Metazoa > Chordata > Amphibia > Anura > Myobatrachidae > Pseudophryne > Pseudophryne corroboree. Next base: position 83,425,911 of record NC_086455.1, read on the forward strand.
ATTTCATCGTCTCGGCCATGACTAGTGGCAGCAGCTTCAGCACGAGGTGGAAGTGGATCTTGATCTTTCCCTATTTTAACCTCCACATTTTTGTTCTCCATTTTTTAATGTGTGGAATTATATGCCAGTATCAATAGCAATGGCCTACTACTATATATACTGCGCACAACTGAAATGCACCACAGGTATGGATGGATAGTATACTTGACGACACAGAGGTAGGTAGAGCAGTGGCCTTCCGTACCGTACTGCTATATATACTGGTGGTCACTGTGTCAGCAAACTGCAAAACTAAAATGCACCACAGGTATAGAATCTAGATGGATAGTATACTTGACGACACAGAGGTAGGTAGAGCAGTGGCCTTCCGTACCGTACTGCTATATATACTGGTGATCCCCAGTCCCCACAATAAAGCAGTGTGAGCACAGATATATGCAGCACACTGAGCACAGATATGGAGCGTTTTTCAGGCAGAGAACGGATAAAACTGGTGGCCACTGATCAGCAAAACTCTGCACTGTACTCCTCCTATATAATACAGCTGCTCCCTAGTCCCCACAATTAAGCAATAAGCACAAATATTTGCAGCAACATTAATAAACTGAGAGGACGCCAGCCACGTCCTCTCCCTAACATTTCCAATGCACGAGTGAAAATGTCGGCAACGCGCGGCTCCTTATATAGAATACGAATCTCACGAGAATCCGACTGCGGGATGATGACGTTCGGGCGCGCTCGGGTTAACCGAGCCATACGGGAGAATCCGAGTATGCCTCGGACCCGTGTAAAATGGGTGAAGTTCGGGGGGGTTCGGTTTCCGAGGAACCGAACCCGCTCATCACTAATTTATAGTGTCCACCATTACCACCTTCCCTGGCAAGGAATTCCAAATCCTTATTGCCCCAACAGTGAAGACCCCTTTCCTCCGTTGCGTGCGGAATTTTCTCTCCTCCAGCCTCAACGAGTACCCACGTGTCCTAAACAGAGTTCTTTTAATAAATAATTCCTCTGATAACTCTTTGTAGTTCCCCTTTACATATTTGAAGATATTAATAATGTCTCCTCCTAGACACCTCTTTTCCAGCGTATACATGTTCAATCTAGTAAGCCTTTCCTCGTAATCCAGTCCCTCTAACTCTTTAATCAATTTAGTAGCTCGCCTTTGAACCTCTCTCTAGTTCACCGATATCTTTTTTTATACAGTGGTGCCCAAAACTGAACACAATATTCCAGGTGCGGACGTACCAATGATTTGTACAGCGGCAGAATTACATCCTCGTCCCTTGTCTCAATTCCCCGTTTTATGTATGCTAACACCTTACTTGCCTTCTTTACTGCGCTTTGACATTGTATACGGTTATTACGTTTATTATCAATGAGTACCCCCAAATCCTTTTCCAAAACGGTTACCCCTAGACTTTCCCCATTTAATATGTAGGATGCAAGTTTGTTTTTAGTCCCAAAATGCATAACCTTGCATTTTTCTATATTTTCCATTTAGACGCCCATATTTCAAGTTTATATAAGTCATTCTGCAGAGACTTAACATCCTTTCCTGAATTAATTACCCTACACAGTTTAATATCATCAGCAAAGATTGACACTGTGGCCAATATTTAATAAGAATTCGAGTTTGTCCGTTTTGTGTTTTTTTTTCTAAGTCCCAATCCGGGAATTCACTAAGCACCAATCACGGCAGTGTTTGGACTATTCGTAATGGTTTGATTTGCAAAGTTCCGAAATACGAATGAATAGACCATCGGTCAAACACAGCTGTTATTTCATACAATACGGGCATTCACTATTCATTCGTATTTGGGTGTTAGTTTCTGAGTGCTCAAGTGCGGGTCTGTTTTTTTTCGATTCGTTAAAAAAAGCAGCAAAAAAATAGACCTGCTTTTTCCAGTCGAGTTTGGATAACCATGCACGGATCTGTGAGATCTGTGCATGGTTATCTATGTAAAAGGGTCTGTTTAGTGTAAAAACGGAAAAAAATATTGCGTGGGGTCCCCCCTCCTAAGCATAACCAGCCTCGGGCTCTTTGAGCCGGTCCTGGTTGAAAAAATATGGGGGGGAAAATGACAGGGGTTCCCCCATATTTAATCAACCAGCACCGGGCTCTGCGCCTGGTCCTGGTTCCAAAAATACGGGGGACAAAAAGCGTAGGGGTCCCCCGTATTTTTGAGACCAGCACCGGGCTCCACTAGCCAGGTACATAATGCCACAGCCGGGGGACACTTTTATACTGGTCCCTGCGGCCGTGGCATTACATACCCAACTAGTCACCCCTGCCTTAAATCAAGGGGTCCCCCCCTCCAGCCACCGAAGGGCCAGGGGTGAAGCCTGAGGCTGTCCCCCCCCCCCCCCATCCAAGGGCGGCGGATGGGGGGCTGATAGCCTTTTGAAAAAATGTGAATATTGTTTTTAGTAGCAGTACTACAAGTCCCAGCAAGCCTCCCCCGCAAGCTGGTACTTGGAGAACCACAAATACCAGCATGCGGTGGAAAACCGGGCCCGCTGGTACCTGTAGTAGTACTACTACTAAAAAAATACCCCCAAAAAAACAGGACACACACACCGTGAAAGTATAAGTTTATTACATACATGCACACCTCCATACATACATACTTACCTATGTTGCCACGAGGCTCGGTCCTCTTCTCCATGTAGAATCCTTGGGGTACCTGTGAAAAAAATTATTCTCACATAATCCAGTGTAGAATCAGACCTTTGTATAATCCACGTACTTGGCAAAATAATAAAACGGAAATCCGACCACGCACTGAAAGGGGTCCCATGTTTACACATGGGACCCCTTTCCCCGACTGCCAGGACCCCCCCTGACTCCTGTCAAAGAGGGTCCCTTCAGCCAATCAGGGATCGCCACGTCGTGGCACTCTCCTGATTGGCTGTGTGCTCCTGCAGTGTCTGTGAGGCAGCACACGGCACAGATACAATGTAGCGCCTATGCGCTCCATTGTAGCCAATGGTGGGAACTTTGCGGTCAGCGGTGAGGTTACTTTCGGTCACTTGATTACTTTCGGTTACTTGATTTAAGGGGTTCCCACTCCTCCAGGGTACCCCGGCCAGGGGTGACTAGTTGGGTATGTAATGCCAGGGCCGCAGGGACCAGTATAAAAGTGTCCCCCGGCTGTGGCATTATGTACCTGGCTAGTGGAGCCCGGTGCTGGTCTAAAAAATACGGGGGACCCCTACGCTTTTTGTCCCCCGTATTTTTGGAACCAGGACCAGGCGCAGAGCCCGGTGCTGGTTGATTAAATATGGGGGAACCCCTGTCATTTTTTCCCCCATATTTTTTCAACCAGGACCGGCTCAAAGAGCCCGAGGCTGGTTGTGCTTAGGAGGGGGGACCCTACGCAATTTTTTTCAGATTTTTTAAGACATTAATCAACTTTTTATTGTACACAATGAAGCCCTGCACGGATCTCACAGATCCGGCCAGGATTCCTTGTGTTTTGTCAGGCAGTGTTTTACTCATCACTCCCGTAAAACACTGCCTGATATTACGAATCACATCGACATCGGAAAAAACGATTGTGCAAATCTCGGCAGCTTAGTGAATGATCATATCAGGATTCAAAAAGTTGCAGTAAAATGCACCCGATACCATTCGAGTTCAAACACCCTTCAAAACGGCCAAAACACGAATCTTTGTAAATATACCCCTGTGTTTTCCAGGCCTATTTCTAGGTCATTAATAAATATGTTGAACAGCAGTGGCCCGAGTATGGACCCCTGTCGTATTCCGCTGAAAACCGGTGTCCAGCTTGAGGACTTCCCGTTGACCACTACTCGCTGTACCCTGTTTTCCAGCCAGTTGCTTATCCATGTACAAACAGTATTTCCTAGGCCAAGCTCTTTTAATTTGATGATTAATCTCCTGTGAGGCACTGTATCAAAGGTACACCTGCTCTTTAATGCAAATATCTAATCAAACAATCATATTGCAGCAACATAATGCATACATGGTCAAGAGGTCCAGTTATTGTCAAAACCAAACACCAGAATGGAGACAGCTAAGTCACTCTTATCATGGAATGATTGTTGTTTCAAGACTAGGTGATTTGAGTATGTCAGGAACTACTGATCTGGGATGTTCAGGAACTACAGTCTACAGAAAATTGTGGGCAAAAGCAAAAAGCATCTAGTGAGCCGCAGTACTGTGGAGAAAAACTCCCTTGTTAATGAGCAAGTACAGAGGAGAGTAGTCAAACTGGTTCAAACTGACAGCGAGCTTACAGTACCTCAAATAACTGCATGTATGCAAAAAAACTCTCTCTAAATGTACAGCACATAGACCCTTGACGTTAATGGGCTACAGTAGCAGAAGACTAGGCTCCTCTCCTATACAAGGGGAAAATAGTATCCTCCTGTCTGCTAAGAACAGGAATCTTCGCTGGACCCTGTGTATTCCCTTATCCTCTACCCATCTTCCAGTGGCTACTTCCAGCAGGATAACATGTCACAAACACACAACCTCTCAAGCTGGTTCCACGAACATGACAGTGGCCCCCAACGTTACCAGATCGAGAGCTAATAGAGCACCTCTGGGTTTTGGTGGTACAGAAGATTTACAGTGTTAACGTGCAGCAAAAAATCTGCAACTGGGCGATGGCATTGTCACTATAAACCAGGCACTCTAGGACTATTTCCAGCACATTGTTGAATCCATTCCACAAATAATTGAGGCAGTTCTGGAGGCAAAGGGGGGCCCCACCTAGTAATAGAAATGTTTAACTAATACAGTAGGGAAAATCAATAAGAAGCAAGGGGATGTAGCTCGGAGGATGAGTTCCCGGAGTTATTCAGTTGACTACATTGTGTCAAGCACTTAAGTCAGGAGATGCCTGGGGCTTAGTCACGGTAGACTGCATTTCCAACTTAAGTGCTGGGCACAATGCTGTTACCACAGGTGGTAACTCTAGGACTACCCCTGAGGCAATACTAAGCGCCCATTTCTGCTCGCACCTCAGGAGGGTGCAAGCAGAAATCTGCTAGTCATGGATTTACAGCGTAGCAATTCAATATCTCTGGGCACTCATCCTGGGAGCTACATCCCCTCGCTTCTAATTGAATTCCCCCCATAGTGGCTACTGATTCTATGTACAAATATTTCCCTATATTAAATTGCAAAATTGTAAGGGTACACTTTTTTAAATATCCATCTCTAGGAGTTTAAGTACCAAAGTTAGACTGGTAAGCCAAAACTATAAAATGAAGGAAATAGCAAGTTGAATTTATAGTGAGAAATCAAAATCACTTCTTCTTTTGACAGGTCAAGTTTTGTTGGATAAAAATCCAGGCCTTACCTCTGTTGTCAATAAAACGAACATAATTGATTCAACATACAGAAACTTTCAGATGGAGTTACTAGCCGGGGAAGAAACCATGATGACGAAGGTTTGTGGAATTTATCACACTTGTGCAAATTTGTACATAGGTAAACAGTGTATAGGAGCATCATGGGGGACTAAAGACACTTCTTGACAGTATATATCACAGGCTGCGTATTACTGGAGTTCATGATGAACTGAAATTATATCCCCAATGCTTCCTTTTGGTAGCCGCCATGTAAGGTGGGACTCCTACACAGTGGGCAACAAATCTTTTCCAGCTTTTTGTATGAGATCTCATCGGTACATTTAGGATAAGCTTCAGTTGTGGGATATCTATGAATAAGAGCTGCAGCAGATGTTAGGTTGAGACTGTAAAATGTTATCATAGCATCAATGTTCATATCTGAAAATGTCAGGGGGTCATTTCACATTTTGAACGTTAATTTTCATGGATTAAAACAACCTGATATTCTACTGCAGCTATGCTTACAGGTAGTGTTCACTCCAGCGGACGGGCAGGGCGCGCGTCCGTTAGGGGCATGGCAGTGGAAATAGGGGGCGTGCCCACTTGCACGTAATGCAAGTGGGCGGGTCAGTACACAGACGGGGGCGTGGGCGGACGGCGCCGTCACTGTTGGGGGCGTGCCCAGCACCTACGGAGGTGCAGGGCTTCCCCCAAGCTCTCTGACAGCGTGAATGGATGCCGCGCGCATGCGCGCAGCATTTTTACACGCTGAGAGGGGCAGAAAGCGTCCGGCTGTTTTAGCAGGGCGCCGCAGAAAGGGCAGGGCGGGTTTTGCCCTTAAAAAAAATCGGGCAGGCGCTACAACAGCCTAGAGTGAACACTACTTACAGGTATTACTTCTCCCAATCATGGGTTCCAAAAAGTTGAGACTGAATTTGAGTTACAAACTCAAATTTAAATTCCAGTGTAAAAAAATAACTGAATACATTTGCACCCCTTGTATTGCAACATGGTTACATAAATACAAAGTTAAAGACGCTCCTCCCTCTTATCATAGTACTCTGCTACAGAGCAGTAAAAGAGAGAATGGTGGGTTTATCTCTATAGCAGTGGTTCCCAAACTCGGTCCTCAAGCACCCTCAACAGTTCTTGTTTTCCAGGTCACCTAGCAGGTGCACAGGTGTATTCATTACTCACTGACATTTTAAAAGATCCCCATGTGGAGCTAATTATTTCACTTGTGATTCTGGGAGGAGCCCTGGAAATTGTGAACGGTTGGGGGTCCTTGAGGACTGATACGGTTTTCACAGTTTTCTAGAGCATTTGTCGAGGAAGATTTAGGCGTATGAAACATTAATTTCTCTGACGTCCTAGTGGATGCTGGGGACTCCGAAAGGACCATGGGGAATAGCGGCTCCGCAGGAGACTGGGCACAAAAGTAAAAGCTTTAGGACTACCTGGTGTGCACTGGCTCCTCCCCCTATGACCCTCCTCCAAGCCTCAGTTAGATTTTTGTGCCCTAACGAGAAGGGTGCTCACTAGGTGGCTCTCCTGAGCTGCTTAGTAAAAAGTTTAAGTATAGGTTTTTTATTTTCAGTGAGTCCTGCTGGCAACAGGTTCACTGCACCGAGGGACTAAGGGGAGAAGAAGCGAACTCACCTGCGTGCAGAGTGGATTGGGCTTCTTAGGCTACTGGACATTAGCTCCAGAGGGACGATCACAGGCCCAGCCATGGATGGGTCCCAGAGCCGCGCCGCCGGCCCCCTTACAGAGCCAGAAGACTGAAGAGGTCCGGAAAATCGGCGGCAGAAGACGTCCTGTCTTCAATAAGGTAGCGCACAGCACCGCAGCTGTGCGCCATTGCTCTCAGCACACTTCACACTCCGGTCACTGAGGGTGCAGGGCGCTGGGGGGGGGCGCCCTGAGACGCAATAAAAACACCTTATATGGCAAAAAATACATCACATATAGCTCCTGGGCTATATGGATGCATTTAACCCCTGCCTATTTTTCCTTAAAAAAGCGGGAGAAAGGCCGCCGAGAAGGGGGCGGAGCCTATCTCCTCAGTACACTGGCGCCATTTTTCCTCACAGCTCCGTTGGAGGGAAGCTCCCTGACTCTCCCCTGCAGTCCTGCACTACAGAAACAGGGTAAAACAAGAGAGGGGGGGCACTAATTTGGCAGATAAATCTATACAGCAGCTATATAAGGGAAAAACACTTATATAAGGTTATCCCTGTATATATATAGCGCTCTGGTGTGTGCTGGCAAACTCTCCCTCTGTCTCCCCAAAGGGCTAGTGGGGTCCTGTCCTCTATCAGAGCATTCCCTGTGTGTGTGCTGTGTGTCGGTACGTTGTGTCGACATGTATGAGGAGGAAAATGGTATGGAGGCGGAGCAATTGCCTGTAATAGTGATGTCACCCCCTAGGGAGTCGACACCTGACTGGATGGTCTTATGGAAGGAATTACGTGATAGTGTCAGCACTTTACAAAAGACTGTTGACGACATGAGACAGCCGGCAAATCCGTTATTACCTGTACAGGCGTCTCAAACACCGTCAGGGGCTCTAAAGCGCCCGTTACCTCAGATGGTCGACACAGACCCAGACACTGACTCCAGTGTCGACGGTGAGGAAACAAACGCATTTTCCAGTAGGGCCACACGTTACATGATCACGGCAATGAAGGAGGTTTTGAACATTTCTGATACTACAAGTACCACAAAAAAGGGTATTATGTGGGGTGTGAAAAAACTACCCGTAGTTTCTCTGACGTCCTAGTGGATGCTGGGAACTCCGTAAGGACCATGGGGAATAGCGGCTCCGCAGGAGTCTGGGCACATCTAAAGAAAGCTTTAGGATCACCTGGTGTGCACTGGCTCCTCCCCCTATGACCCTCCTCCAAGCCTCAGTTAGATCTCTGTGCCCGAACGAGAAGGGTGCACACTAGGGGCTCTCCTGAGCTCTTTGTGAAAGTTTTAGTTTAGGTTTATTATTTTCAGTGAGACCTGCTGGCAACAGGCTCACTGCATCGAGGGACTAAGGGGAGAAGAAGCGAACTCACCTGCGTGCAGAGTGGATTGGGCTTCTTGGCTACTGGACATTAGCTCCAGAGGGACGATCACAGGTTCAGCCTGGATGGGTCCCGGAGCCGCGCCGCCGGCCCCCTTACAGAGCCAGAAGAGCGAAGAGGTCCGGAAAATCGGCGGCAGAAGACGATCCTGTCTTCAGATAAGGTAGCGCACAGCACCGCAGCTGTGCGCCATTGCTCTCAGCACACTTCACACTCCGGTCACTGAGGGTGCAGGGCGCTGGGGGGGCAGCGCCCTGAGACTCAATAAATCGATAAAAACCTTATATGGCTAAAATAAATGCATCACATATAACTCCTGGGCTATATGGATGCATTTAACCCCTGCCAAAACATACAGAAAAACGGATGATAAGGACGCCGAGAAAGGGGCGGAGCCTATCTCCTCAGCACACTGGCGCCATTTTCCCTCACAGCTCAGTTGGAGGGAAGCTCCCTGGCTCTCCCCTGCAGTCACTACACTACAGAAAGGGGTTAAAAAAGAGAGGGGGGCACAAATTAGGCGCAGTATAAACAATACAGCAGCTATAAAGGGAAAAACACTTATATAAGGTTATCCCTGTATATATATAGCGCTCTGGTGTGTGCTGGCAAACTCTCCCTCTGTCTCCCCAAAGGGCTAGTGGGGTCCTGTCCTCTATCAGAGCATTCCCTGTGTGTGTGCTGTGTGTCGGTACGTTTGTGTCGACATGTATGAGGAGAAAAATGATGTGGAGACGGAGTAGAGTGTCTGTAATAGTGTTGTCACCCCCTAGGGGGTCGACACCTGAGTGGATGTACTGTTGAAATTGCATGACAGTGTCAACTTTGTATTAAAGAAGCTTGTGCATATCCAGACGTCTCATACAGGGGCTCTAAAGCGCCCGTTACCTCAGATACAGACGCCGACACGGATACGGACTCCTGTGTCGACGGTGAAGAGACAACCGTGATTTCCAATAGGGCCACACATTGCATGATTGAGGCAATGGAAAATGTTTACACTTTTCTGATAATATGAATACCACCAAAAAAAGGGGTATTATGTTTGGTGAGGAAAAACTTCCTGTAGTTTTCCTGAATCTGAGAAATAAAATGAGGTGTGTGATGATGCGTGGGTTTCCCCCCGATAACAATTGATAATTTCTAAAAAGTTATTGGCAGTATACCTTTTCCCGCCAGAGGTTAGGGTGCGTTGGGAAACACCCCCTAGGGGGGATAAGGCGCTCACACGCTTGTAAGAACAAGGGCTCTATCCTCTCCTGAGATGGCCGCCCTTAAGGATCCTGCTGATAGAAAGCAGGAGGGTATCCTAAAATGTATTTACACACATACTGGTGTTATACTGCGACCAGCAATCGCCTCAGCCTGGATGTGCAGTGCTGGGTTGGCGTGGTCGGATTCCCTGACTGGAAATATTGATATCCTAGATAAGGACAGTATATTATTGCCTATAGAGCAATTAAAAGATGCATTTCTATATATGCATGATGCACAGCGGAATATTTGCCGACTGGCATCAAGTATAAGTGCGTTGTCCAATTCTACCAGTCAAGTGGTCAGGTGATGCGGATTCCAAACGGCATTTGGAAGTATTGCCTTAAAAAAAAGGGGATGTACCCCTGGTCGCCTCTCAAAATAAGACGCCGTATTATCAGGCGCAGTCCTGGTTGGCAAGCGGACAAAAGGGTTCCTCTTTTCTGCACGTGACAGAGGGAGAGGAAAATGGCTGCAGAGATCAGCCAGTTCCCAGGAACAGAAACCCTTTTCTGCCTCTGCCAAGCCCTCAGTATGACGCTAGGGCTTTACAAGTTCAGGCACGGTGGGGGCCCGTTCTCAATGAATTTCAGTGCGCAGTGGGCTCACTCGCAAGTAGACCCCTGGATCCTTCAGGTAATATTTTCAGGGGTACAAATTGGAATTCGAGACGTATTCCCCTCGCCGTTTCCAAAAGTCTGTTTTACCGACGTCTCCCGCTTACAGGGAGGCAGTTTTGGAAGCCATTCACAAGCTGTATTCCCAGCAGGTGATAATTAAGGTACCCCTCCTGCAACAGGGAACGGGGTATTATTCCACACTATTGTGGTACCGAAGCCAGACGGCTCGGTGAGACCGATTTTAAAATCTAAAATCTAAAATCTTTGAACACTTACATACAGAGGTTCAAATTCAAAATTGAGTCACTCAGAGCAGTGATTGCAAACCTGGAAGAAGGGGACTACATGATGTCTCGGGACATCAAGGATGCTTACCTTCATGTCAAAATTTACCCTTCTCACCAAGGGTATCTCAGGTTATGGTACAGAACTGTCACTATCAGTTCAGACGCTGCCGTAGGGATGGTCCACGGCACCCCGGGTCTTTACTGAAGTAATGACCGAAATGATAATATTCCTTCGAAGGAAGGGAATTTTAGTTATCCTTTACTTGGACGATTCCCTGATAAGGGTAAGATCCAGGGAACAGTTGGAGATCGGTGTAGCACTATCTCAGGTAGTGTTGCGGCAGCACGATTGGATTCTCAATATTCCAAAATCGCAGCTGGTTCCGACGACTTGTCTTCTGTTCCTAGGGATGATCCTGGACACAGTCCAGAAAGAAGGTGTTTCTCCCGGAGGAGAAAGCCAGGGAGTTATCCGAGCTAGTCAGGAACCTCCTAAAACCGAACCAAGTCTCAGTGCATCAATGCACAAGGGTTCTGGGTAAAAATGGTGGCTTCCTACGAAGCAATCCCATTCGGCAGATTCCACGCAAGACTTTCCAGTGGAACCTACTGGACAAATGGTCCGGGTCGCATCTTCAGATGCATCAGCGGATAACCCTGTCACCAGGGACAAGGATATCCCTCCTGTGGTGGTTGCAGAGTGCTCATCTTCTAGAGGGCCGCAGATTCGGCATTCAGGACTGGGTCCTGGTGACCACGGATGCCAGCCTGCGAGGCTGGGGAGCAGTCACACAGGGAAGGAATATCCAGGGCTTATGGTCAAGCCTGGAGACATCACTTCACATAAATATCCTGAAGCTAAGGGCCATTTACAATGCTCTAAGCTTAGCAAGACCTCTGCTTCAAGGTCAGCCGGTGTTGATCCAGTCGGACAACATTACGGCAGTCACCCACGTAAACAGACAGGGTGCCACAAGAAGCAGGAGGGCAATGGCAGAAGCTGCAAGGATTCTTCGCTGGGCGAAAAACCATGTGATAGCACTGTCAGCAGTTTTCATTCCGGGAGTGGACAACTGGGAAGCAGATTTCCTCAGCACGACCTCCACCCGGGAGAGTAGGGACTTCACGCAGAAGTCTTCCACATGATTATAAACCGTTGGGAAAAACTCGACAGGTATTGCGCCAGGTCAAGGGACCCTCAGGCAATAGCTGTAGATGCTCTGGTAACACCGTGGGTGTACCAATCAGTGTATGGGTTCCCTCTTCTGCCTCTCATACCCAAGGTACTGAGATTGATAAGATGGAGAGGAGTAAGCACTATATTAGTGGCTCCGGATTGGCCAAGAAGGACTTGGTAACCGGAACTTCAAGAGATGCTCACGGCTGCGTTGACGGCATGGCGGTTGAACGCCGGATCCTGAAGGAAAAAGGCATTCCGGATGAAGTCATCCCTATCCTGATCAAGGCCGGGAAGGATGTAACCGCAAAATATTATCACTGCATTTGGCGAAAATATGTTGCGTGGTGCGAGGCCAGTAAGGCTCGACGGAGGAAATTCAACTGGGTCGATTCCTACATTTCCTGAAAACAGGAGTATCTATGGGCCTGAAATTTGGGTCCATTAAGGTTCAAATTTCGGCTCTGTCGATTTTCTTCCAAAAAAGAACTAGCTTCAGTCCCTGAAGTTCAGACGTTTGTTAAAGGGGTACTGCATATACAGCCTCCTTTTGTGCCTTCAGTGGCACTTTGGGATCTCAAGGTGGTTTTTGGGTTCCAAAAGTCACATTGGTTTGACCCACTTAAATCTGTGGAGTTAAAATATCTCACAAAAAAAGTGGTCATGCTGTTGGCTCTGGCCTGGGCCAGGCGCGTGTCAGAATTGGTGGCTTTATCCTGTAAAAGCCCTTATCTGATTTTCCATTCGGACAGGGCGGAATTGAGGACTCGTCCTCAGTTTCTCCCTAAGGTGGTTTCAGCGTTCACCTGAACCAAACCTATTGTGGTGCCTGCGGCTACTAGGGACTTGGAGGACTCCAAGTTGCTAGACGTTGTCAGGACCCGGAAAATATACCGTATATACTCGAGTATAAGTCGACCCGAATATAAGCCGAGATACCTAATTTTACCACAAAAAAATGGGAAAAATGACTGACTCGAGTATAAGCCTAGGGTGGGAAATGTACGGTGTCAGGGGTGTTCATGCTCAGGGTGTCATGCTCGTTGCCAGGGGTTTCATGCGGTAGGTGTTATGCTTGTTGCCAGGGGGTAATGCTTGTTGCTAGGGTTGTGCCCCCAGTGCCACATATACCCCCAGTAACAGATATCCCCCCACAGTGCCAGATAAAAACATGCTGCCGTTGCTTTGCCCCAAGTAGTTATGCCCCTTCTTTGCCCCCAGTAGTTGTGCCCCTCTTTCTTTGCCCCCAGTAGTTGTGCCCCCTTTCATTGCCCCCAGTAGTTGTGCCCCCTTTCATTGCCCCCAGTAGTTGTGCCTCCTTCTTTCTTTGCCCCCTGTTGCAGTGCCCCCTTCTTTCTTTGCCCCCTGTTGCAGTGCCCCCTTCTTTCTTTGCCCCCTGTTGCAGTGCCCCATTCTTTCTTTGCCCCCTGTTGCAGTGCCCCCTTCTTTCTTTGCCCCCTGTTGCAGTGCCCCCGTCGCCGCTTACAAACACACAAACACACACAAAAACAATACTTACCACTGCCCCGCTCCTGCTTCCCGACCGCTTCTTCTGCTGCTGCTCCGCTCCGTCCGTCCGCTCGCTCCGTCCGGCCGCACGCTCCGTCCGGCCGCCGCTCTGTGCGGCCGCCCGCTCCCCGGCACCCGATCATCTCTATGGGAGAGACGTCATGACGTCTCTCCCATAGCAACGCGCACAGACACTAGAGGTCAATAATGACCTCTAGTGTCTGTCCTGGAGCCGGCTGCAGCGGACGCCCACACAGCCCACGGCGTCTGCTGCAGCCATTGACTCGAGTATAAGCCGAGGGGGGCTTTTTCAGCACAGAAAAATGTGCTGAAAAAGTCGGCTTATACTCGAGTATATACGGTATGTTTCCAGGACGGCTGGAGTCAGGATATCTGACTCGCTGTTTATCCTGTATGCACCCAACTAGCTGGGTGCTCCTGCTTCTAAGCAGACTATTGCTCGTTGGATTTGTAGTACAATTCAGCTTGCACATTCTGTGGCAGGCCTGCCACAGCCAAAAAATCTGTAAATGCCCACTCCACAAGGAAGGTGGGCTCATCTTGGGCAGCTGCCCGAGGGGTCTCGGCTTTACAACTTTGCCGAGCAGTTACTTGGTCAGGAGCAAATACGTTTGTAAAATTCTACACATTTGATACCATGGCTGAGGAGGACCGGGAGTTCTCTCATTGGGTGCTGCAGAGTCATCCGCACTCTCCCGCCCGTTTGGGAGCTTTGGTATAATCCCCATGGTCCTTACGGAGTTCCCAGCATCCACTAGGACGTCAGAGAAAATAAGAATTTACTTACCGATAATTCTATTTCTCGTAGTCCGTAGTGGATGCTGGGCGCCCATCCCAAGTGCGGATTGTCTGCAATACTGGTACATAATTATTGTTACCAAAAAATTCGGGTTATTGCTGTAGTGAGCCATCTTTTCTAGAGGCTCCTCTATTATCATGCTGTTAACTGGGTTCAGATCACAAGTTGTACAGTGTGATTGGTGTGGCTGGTATGAGTCTTACCCGGGATTCAAAATCCTTCCTTATTGTGTACGCTCGTCCGGGCACAGTATCCTAACTGAGGCTTGGAGGAGGGTCATAGGGGGAGGAGCCAGTGCACACCAGGTGATCCTAAAGCTTTCTTTAGATGTGCCCAGACTCCTGCGGAGCCGCTATTCCCCATGGTCCTTACGGAGTTCCCAGCATCCACTACGGACTACGAGAAATATAATTATCGGTAAGTAAATTCTTATTTTTTCCTGAATCAGATGAATTAAATGAGGTGTGTGATGAAGCGTGGGTTTCCCCCGATAAAAAACTGCTAATTTCTAAAAAATTATTGGCATTATACCCTTTCCCGCCAGAGGTTAGGGCGCGTTGGGAAACACCCCCTAGGGTAGATAAGGCGCTCACACGCTTATCAAAACAAGTGGCGTTACCGTCTCCTGATACGGCCGCCCTCAAGGAACCAGCTGATAGGAAGCTGGAAAATATCCTAAAAAGTATATACACACATACTGGTATTATACTGCGACCAGCAATCGCCTCAGCCTGGATGTGCAGTGCTGGGGTGGCTTGGTCGGATTCCCTGACTGAAAATATTGATACCCTGGACAGGGACAGTATATTATTGACTATAGAGCATTTAAAGGATGCATTTCTATATATGCGAGATGCACAGAGGGATATTTGCACTCTGGCATCAAGAGTAAGTGCGCTGTCCATTTCTGCCAGAAGAGGGTTATGGACGCGACAGTGGTCAGGTGATGCGGATTCCAAACGGCATATGGAAGTATTGCCGTATAAAGGGGAGGAGTTATTTGGGGTCGGTCTATCGGACCTGGTGGCCACGGCAACGGCTGGGAAATCCACCTTTTTACCCCAGGTCACCTCTCAGCAGAAAAAGACACCGTCTTTTCAGGCTCAGTCCTTTCGTCCCCATAAGGGCAAGCGGGCAAAAGGCCACTCATATCTGCCCCGGGGCAGAGGAAGGGGAAAAAGACTGCAGCAGGCAGCCTCTTCCCAGGAACAGAAGCCCTCCCCCGCTTCTGCCAAGTCCTCAGCATGACGCTGGGGCCTTACAAGCGGACTCAGGCACGGTGGGGGCCCGTCTCAAGATTTTCAGCGCGCAGTGGGCTCACTCGCAAGTGGACCCCTGGATCCTGCAGGTAGTATCTCAGGGGTACAAATTGGGATTCGAGACGTCTCCCCCTCGCCGGTTCCTGAAGTCTGCTTTACCAACGTCTCCCTCCGACAGGGAGGCGGTATTGGAAGCCATTCACAAGCTGTATTCCCAGCAGGTGATAATCAAGGTACCCCTCCTACAACAGGGAAAGGGGTATTATTCCACGCTGTTTGTGGTACCGAAGCCGGACGGCTCGGTGAGACCTATTTTAAATCTGAAATCCTTGAACACTTACATACAAATGTTCAAATTCAAGATGGAGTCACTCAGAGCAGTGATAGCGAACCTGGAAGAAGGGGACTATATGGTGTCTCTGGACATCAAGGATGCTTACCTCCATGTCCCAATTTGCCCTTCTTACCAAGGGTACCTCAGGTTTGTGGTACAGAACTGTCACTATCAGTTTCAGACGCTGCCGTTTGGATTGTCCACGGCACCCCGGGTCTTTACCAAGGTAATGGCCGAAATGATGATTCTTCTTCGAAGAAAAGGCGTCTTAATTATCCCTTACTTGGACGATCTCCTGATAAGGGCAAGGTCCAGAGAACAGTTAGAGGTCGGAGTAGCACTATCTCAAGTAGTACTACGTCAGCACGGGTGGATTCTAAATATTCCAAAATCGCAGCTGATTCCGACAACACGTCTGCTGTTCCTAGGGATGATTCTGGACACAGTCCAGAAAAAGGTGTTTCTCCCGGAGGAGAAAGCCAGGGAGTTATCCGACCTAGTCAGGAACCTCCTAAAACCAGGCCAAGTGTCAGTGCATCAATGCACAAGGGTCCTGGGAAAAATGGTGGCTTCTTACGAAGCGATGCCATTTGGCAGATTCCACGCAAGAACTTTTCAGTGGGATCTGCTGGACAAATGGTCCGGATCGCATCTTCAAATGCATCAGCGGATAACCCTGTCTCCAAGGACAAGGGTGTCTCTCCTGTGGTGGTTACAGAGTGCTCATCTTCTAGAGGGCCGCAGATTCGGCATTCAGGACTGGGTCCTGGTGACCACGGATGCCAGCCTGAGAGGCTGGGGAGCAGTCACACAGGGAAGAAATTTCCAGGGCTTGTGGTCAAGCATGGAAACGTCACTTCACATAAATATCCTGGAACTAAGGGCCATTTACAATGCCCTAAGTCAGGCAAGGCCTCTGCTTCAGGGTCAGCCGGTGTTGATCCAGTCGGACAACATCACGGCAGTCGCCCACGTAAACAGACAGGGCGGCACAAGAAGCAGGAGGGCAATGACGGAAGTTGCAAGGATTCTTCGCTGGGCGGAAAATCATGTGATAGCACTGTCAGCAGTGTTCATTCCGGGAGTGGACAACTGGGAAGCAGACTTCCTCAGCAGACACGACCTCCACCCGGGGGAGTGGGGACTTCACCCAGAAGTCTTCCACATGATTGTGAACCATTGGGAAAAACCAAAGGTGGACATGATGGCGTCCCGCCTCAACAAAAAACTGGACAGATATTGCGCCAGGTCAAGGGACCCTCAGGCAATAGCTGTGGACGCTCTGGTAACACCGTGGGTGTACCAGTCAGTGTATGTGTTCCCTCCTCTGCCTCTCATACCCAAGGTACTGAGAATCATAAGAAGGAGAGGAGTAAGGACTATACTCGTGGCTCCGGATTGGCCAAGAAGGACTTGGTACCCGGAACTTCAAGAGATGCTCACGGAGGACCCGTGGCCTCTACCTCTAAGAAAGGACCTGCTCCAGCAGGGACCCTGTCTGTTCCAAGACTTACCGCGGCTGCGTTTGACGGCATGGCGGTTGAACGCCGGATCCTGAAGGAAAAAGGCATTCCGGATGAAGTCATCCCTACCCTGATCAAAGCCAGGAAGGATGTAACTGTGCAACATTATCACCGTATTTGGCGTAAATATGTTGCGTGGTGTGAGGCCAGGAAGGCCCCTACAGAGGAATTTCAACTGGGTCGTTTCCTGCATTTCCTGCAAACAGGACTGTCTATGGGCCTAAAATTAGGGTCCATTAAGGTTCAAATTTCGGCCCTGTCGATATTCTTCCAAAAAGAACTAGCTTCAGTTCCTGAAGTTCAGACGTTTGTCAAGGGGTTACTGCATATACAGCCTCCTTTTGTGCCTCCAGTGGCACCTTGGGATCTCAATGTAGTTTTGGGGTTCCTAAAAATAAGATTTTACTTACCGATAAATCTATTTCTCATAGTCCGTAGTGGATGCTGGGGACTCCGTCAGGACCATGGGGAATAGCGGCTCCGCAGGAGACAGGGCACAAAAGCAAGCTTTTAGGATCACATGGTGTGTACTGGCTCCTCCCCCTATGACCCTCCTCCAAGCCTCAGTTAGGTACTGTGCCCGGACGAGCGTACACAATAAGGAAGGATCTTGAATCCCGGGTAAGACTCATACCAGCCACACCAATCACACCGTACAACTTGTGATTTGAACCCAGTTAACAGTATGATAACAATGAAGTAGCCTCTAAAAAAAGATGGCTCACAACAATAATAACCCGATTTTTTTTTTTTGTAACAATAACTATGTACAAGTAATGCAGACACTCCGCACTTGGGATGGGCGCCCAGCATCCACTACGGACTATGAGAAATAGATTTATCGGTAAGTAAAATCTTATTTTCTCTAACGTCCTAGTGGATGCTGGGGACTCCGTCAGGACCATGGGGATTATACCAAAGCTCCCAAACGGGCGGGAGAGTGCGGATGACTCTGCAGCACCGAATGAGAGAACTCCAGGTCCTCCTCAGCCAGGGTATCAAATTTGTAGAATTTAGCAAACGTGTTTGCCCCTGACCAAGTAGCTGCTCGGCCAAGTTGTAAAGCCGAGACCCCTCGGGCAGCCGCCCAAGATGAGCCCACCTTCCTTGTGGAATGGGCATTTACAGATTTTGGCTGTGGCAGGCCTGCCACAGAATGTGCAAGCTGAATTGTACT
Source organism: Pseudophryne corroboree (assembly GCF_028390025.1). Lineage (NCBI taxonomy): Eukaryota > Metazoa > Chordata > Amphibia > Anura > Myobatrachidae > Pseudophryne > Pseudophryne corroboree. The sequence continues at coordinate 83,444,270 of NC_086455.1, forward strand.
ACAAATCCAACGAGCAATAGTCTGCTTAGAAGCAGGAGCACCCAGCTTTTTGGGTGCCTACAATATAAACAGCAAGTCAGACTTTCTGACTCCAGCCGTCCCGGAATTATATATATATATATATTTTCAGGGCCCTGACAATGTCTAGCAACTTGGAGTCCTCCAAGTCCCTAGTAGCCGCAGGCACCACAATAGGTTGTTTCAGGTGAAACGCTGACACCACCTTAGGAAGAAACTGGGGACGAGTCCGCAGTTCTGCCCTGTCCGAATGGAAAATCAAATATGGGCTTTTGTAAGACAAAGCCGCCAATTTTGACAATCGCCTGGCCGAGGCCAGGGCCAACAGCATGGTCACTTTCCATGTGAGATATTTCAAATCCACAGATTTGAGTGGTTCAAACCAATATGATTTGAGGAATCCCAACACTACGTTGAGATCCCACGGTGCCACTGGAGGCACACAAGGGCTGTATATGCAATACTCCCTTGACAAACGTCTGGACTTCAGGAACTGAAGCCAATTCTTTCTGGAAGAAAATCTATAGGGCCGAAACTTGAACCTTAATGGACCCCAATTTGAGGCTCATAGACACTCCTGTTTGCAGGAAGTGCAGAAATCGACCTAGTTGAAATTTTTTCGTGGGGCCCTCCTGGCCTCACCCACGCAACATATTTTTACCACATGTGGTGATAACGTTGTGCGGTCACCTCCTTCCTGGCTTTGACCAGGGTAGGTATGACCTCTTCCGGAATGCCTTTTCCCTTAGGATCCGGCGTTCAAACCGCCATGCCGTCAAACGCAGTCGCGGTAAGTCTTGGAACAGACAAGGTCCCTGCTGGAGCAGGTCCTTTCTTAAAGGCCGATGCCACGGTTCCTCTTGGAACAGACATGGTACTTGCTGAAAGCAAATCCCTTCTTAGCTCCCGAGGCCATTAGTCCTCTGTGAGCATCTCTTGAAGTTCCGGTTACCAAGTCCCTCTTGGCCAATCCGGAGCCACGAGTATAGTTCTTACTCCTCTGTCTTATAATTCTCAATACCTTGGTTATGAGAAGCAGAGGAGGGAACACATACACCGACTGTTACACCCACGGTGTTACCAGGACGTCCACAGCTATCGCCTGAAGGTCTCGTGACCTGGCGCAATACCTGTCCCATTTTTTTTTTTCGGGCGGGACGCCATCATGTCCACCTTTGGTCTTTCCCAACGGTTCACAATCATGCGGAAAACTTCCCGATGAAGTTCCCACTCTCCCGGGTGGAGGTCGTGCCTGCTGAGGAAGTCTGCTTCCCAGTCGTCCACTCCCGGAATGAACACTGCTGACAGTGCTATCACATGATTTTCCGCCTAGCGAAAAATCCTTGCAGTTTTGCCACTGCCCTCCTGCTTCTTGTGCCGCCCTTTCTGTTTACGTGGGCGACTGCCGTGATGTTATCCCACTGGATCAATACCGGCTGACCTTGAAGCAGAGGTCTTGCTAAGCTTAGAGCATTATAAATTCGCTCTTAGCTCCAGTATATTTATGTGGAGAGAATTCTCCAGACTTGATCACACTCCTTGTGTGACTGCTCCCCAGCCTCTCAGGCTGGCCTCCGTGGTCACGAGCATCCAATCCTGAATGCCGAATCTGCGGCCCTCTAGAAGATGAGCACTCTGTAATCACCACAGGAGAGACACCCTTGTCCTTGGATATAGGGTTATCCGCTGATGCATCTGAAGATGCGATCCGGACCATTTGTCCAGCAGATCCCACTGAAGAGTTCTTGCGTGAAATCTGCCGAATGGAAGCGCTTCGTAATAAGCCACCATTTTTACCAGGACTCTTGTGCAATGATGCACTGACACTTTTCCTGGTTTTAGGAGGATCCCGATTAGCTCGGATAACTCCCTGGCTTTCTCCTCTGGGAGAAACACCTTTTCCTGGACTGTGTCCAGTCCAGCAGACGTGTCGTCGGAACAACTGCGGTTTTGGAATATTTAGAATCCACCCGTGCTGTCGTAGAACTACTTGAGATAGTGCTACTCCGACCTCCAACTGTTCTCTGGACCTTGTTCTTATCAGGAGGTCGTCCATTTTCTTTGAAGACGAATCCTCCTTTCGGTCATTACCTTGGTAAGGACCCGGGGTGCCTTGGACAATCCAACGGCATCGTCTTGAAACTGATAGTGACAGTTCTGTACCACGAACCTGAGGTACCCTTGGTGAGAAAAGGCAAATTTTGGGACATGGAGGTAAGCATCCCTGATGTCCCGGGACACCATATAGTCCCCTTGTTCTTTGCTATCACTGCTCTGAGTGACTCCATCTGGATTTGAACCCTTGTAAGTGTTCAAATTTTTCAGATTTAGAATAGGTCTCACCTAGCCTTCAGTACCACCATATAGTGTGGAGTAATACCCCTTTCCTTGTTGTCGGAGGGGTAAATTTATTATCACCTGCTGGGAATACAGCTTGTGAATTGTTTTCAATACTGCCTCCCTGTCGGAGGGAGACATTGGTACAGCAGACTACAGGAACCTGCGAGGGGGGAAACCTCTCGACATTCCAATCTGTACCCCTTGGATACTACTTGTAGGATCCAGGGGTCCTGTACGGTCCCAGCGTCATGCTGAGAACTTGGTAGAAGCGGTGGAGGGCTTCTGTTCCTGGGAATGGGCTGCCTGCTGCAGTCTTCTTCCCTTTCCTCTATCCCTGGGCAGATATGACTCTTATAGGGACGAAAGGACTGAGGCTGAAAAGACGGTGTCTTTTTCTGCAGAGATGTGACTTAGGGTAAAAAACGGTGGATTTTCCAGCAGTTGCCCTGGCCACCAGGTCCCATGGACCGACCCCAAATAACTCCTCCCCTTTATACGGCAATACATCTTTGTGCCGTTTGGAATCTGCAGATATGGACATCGCATTTACTCTTGATGCCAGAGTGCAAATATCCCTCTGCGCATCTCGCATATATAGAAATGCATCCTTTAAATGCTCTATAGTCAATAAAATACTGTCCCTGTCAAAGGTATCAATATTTTTAGTCAGGGAATCCGACCAAGCCACCTCAGCTCTGCACATCCAGGCTGAGGCGATCGCTGGTCGCAGTATAACACCAGCATGTGTGTGTATACTTTTTAGGATATTTTTCAGCCTCCTATCAGCTGGCTCCTTAAGTACGGCCCTATCCGTAGATGGTACCGCCACTTGTTCTGATAAGCGTGTGAGCGCCTTATCCACCCTGAGGGGTGTTTCCCACCGCGCCTTAACTTCTGGCGGGAAAGGGTATACCGCCAATAATTTTCTATCGGGGGAAACCCACGCATCATCACACACTTCATTTAATTTATCTGATTCAGGAAAAACTACAGGTAGTTTTTTCACCTCACACATAATACCCTTTTTTGTGGTACTTGGAGTATCAGAAATATGTAACACCTCCTTCATTGCCCTTACGTGTGGCCCTAAAAGAAAATACGTTTGTTTCTTCACCGTCGACACTGAAATCAGTGTCCGTGTCTGTGTCTGTGTCGACCGACTGAGGTAAATGGGCATTTTACAGCCCCTGACGGTGTTTGAGACGCCTGGACAGATACTAATTTGTTCGCCGGCTCTCTCATGTCGTCAACCGGCTTGCAGCGTGTTGACATTGTCACATAATTTCCATAAATAAGCCATCCATTCCGGTGTCGACTCCCTAGAGAGTGACATCACCATTACAGGCAATTTGCTCCGCCTCCTCACCAATATTTTCCTCATACATGTCGACACACACGTACCGACATACAGCACACACATAGGGAATGCTCTGATAGAGGACAGGACCCACTAGCCCTTTGGGGAGACAGAGGGAGAGTTTGCCAGCACACACCAAAACGCTATAATTATCCAGGGACAACCTTTATATAAGTGTTCCTCCCTTATAGCATTTTAATATATATACATATCGCCAAATCAGTGCCCCCCCTCTCTGTTTTAACCCTGTTTCTGTAGTGCAGTGCAGGGGAGAGCATGGGAGCCTTCCCACCAGCCTTTCTGTGAGGGAAAATGGCGCTGTGTGCTGAGGAGAATAGGCCCCGCCCCCTTTTCGGCGGGCTTCTTCTCCGGAGTTTTAGATATCTGGCAGGGGTTAAATACATCCATATAGCCTCAAGGGCTATATGTGATGTATTTTTCGCCATACAGGTATTATACATTGCTGCCCAGGGCGCCCCCCCCCAGCGCCCTGCACCCTCCGTGACCGCTGTGTGAAGTGTGCTGACAACAATGGCGCACAGCTGCAGTGCTGTGCGCTACCTGATGAAGACTGAGAGTCTTCTGCCGCCTGGTTCCGGACCTCTTCATCTTCAGCGTCTGCAAGGGGGGTCGGCGGCGCGGCTCCGGGACGAACCCCAGGGCGAGCCCTGTGTTCCGACTCCCTCTGGAGCTATGTCCAGTAGCCTAAGAATCCAATCCATCCTGCACGCAGGTGAGTTGAAAATCTCTCCCCTAAGTCCCTCGATGCAGTGAGCCTGTTGCCAGCAGGACTCACTGAAACTAAAGAACCTAAAAACTTTTTCTAAGTAACTCTTTAAGAGAGCCACCTAGATTGCACCCTTCTCGGCCGGGCACAAAAACCTAACTGAGGCTTGGAGGAGGGTCATAGGGGGAGGAGCCAGTACACACCATGTGATCCTAAAAGCTTGCTTTTGTGCCCTGTCTCCTGCGGAGCCGCTATTCCCCATGGTCCTGACGGAGTCCCCAGCATCCACTAGGACGTTAGAGAAATCACATTGGTTTGAACCACTCACCACTGTAGACTTAAAATATCTCACATGGAAAGTGGTAATGCTGTTAGCCCTGGCTTCAGCCAGGCGTGTCTCAGAATTGGCGGCTTTATCCTATAAAAGCCCTTACCTAATTTTTCATACGGACAGGGCAGAATTGAGGACTCGTCCTCAATTTCTCCCTAAGGTGGTTTCAGCGTTTCACTTAAACCAGCCTATTGTGGTACCTGCGGCTACTAGGGACTTGGAGGATTCCAAGTTGCTGGACGTAGTCAGGGCCCTGAAAATATATGTTTCCAGGACGGCTGGAGTCAGAAAATCTGACTCGCTGTTTATCCTGTATGCACCCAACAAGCTGGGTGCTCCTGCTTCTAAGCAGACTATTGCTCGTTGGATTTGTAGTACAATTCAGCTTGCACATTCTGTGGCAGGCCTGCCACAGCCAAAATCTGTAAAAGCCCATTCCACACGGAAAGTGGGCTCATCTTGGGCGGCTGCCCGAGGGGTCTCGGCTTTACAACTTTGCCGAGCAGCTACTTGGTCAGGGGCAAACACGTTTGCTAAATTCTACAAATTTGATACCCTGGCTGAGGAGGACCTGGAGTTCTCTCATTCGGTGCTGCAGAGTCATCCGCACTCTCCCGCCCGTTTGGGAGCTTTGGTATAATCCCCATGGTCCTTTCGGAGTCCCCAGCATCCACTAGGACGTCAGAGAAAATAAGAATTTACTTACCGATAATTCTATTTCTCATAGTCCGTAGTGGATGCTGGGCGCCCATCCCAAGTGCGGATTGTCTGCAATACTTGTACATAGTTATTGTTACAAAAATCGGGTTATTATTTGTTGTGAGCCATCTTTTCAGAGGCTCCTCTGTTATCATGCTGTTAACTGGGTTCAGATCACAAGTTGTACGGTGTGATTGGTGTGGCTGGTATGAGTCTTACCCGGGATTCAAAATCCTTCCTTATTGTGTACGCTCGTCCGGGCACAGTATCCTAACTGAGGCTTGGAGGAGGGTCATAGGGGGAGGAGCCAGTGCACACCAGGTAGTCCTAAAGCTTTTACTTTTGTGCCCAGTCTCCTGCGGAGCCGCTATTCCCCATGGTCCTTTTGGAGTCCCCAGCATCCACTACGGACTATGAGAAATAGAATTATCGGTAAGTAAATTCTTATTTTATGACAGCCGTTTATTATAATTTCTCTAACGTCCTAGTGGATGCTGGGAACTCCATAAGGACCATGGGGAATAGCGGGCTCCGAAGGAGGCTGGGCATTCTAGAAAGATTTATGACTACCTGGTGTGCACTGGCTCCTCCCACTATGACCCTCCTCCAAGCCTCAGTTAGATCTTGTGCCCGGCCGAGGTTGGATGCACACTAGGGGCTCTCCTGAGCCCTTAGAAAGAAAGTATAGATTTAGGTTTTTTATTTTCAGTGAGACCTGCTGGCAACAGGCTCACTGCAGCGAGGGACTAAGGGGAGAAGAAGCGAACTCGCCTGCTTGCAGCCGGATTGGGCTTCTTAGGCTACTGGACACCATTAGCTCCAGAGGGATCGACCGCAGGCCCAGTCCTTGGTGTTCGGTCCCGGAGCCGCGCCGCCGTCCCCCTTACAGAGCCAGAAGCAAGAAGAGGTCCGGAAAATCGGCGGCAGAAGACATCAGTCTTCACCAAGGTAGCGCACAGCACTGCAGCTGTGCGCCATTGCTCCTCATGCACACCACACACTCCGGTCACTGATGGGTGCAGGGCGCTGGGGGGGGGGGGGGGCGCCCAGAGCAGCAATATAAACACCTTGGCTGGCAAAAATACATCACATATAACCCCCAGGGCTATATGGATGTATATTAACCCCTGCCAGATTCCATAAAAATTCGGGAGAAAAGTCCGCGAAAAAGGGGCGGAGCCTATCTCCTCAGCACACTGGCGCCATTTTTCCCTCACAGCTCCGTTGGAGGGAAGCTCCCTGGCTCTCCCCTGTAGTCTACACTACAGAACAGGGTTAAAACAGAGAGGAAGGGCACTAAATTTAGGCGCAGTATAAATTATATAAAAGCAGCTATAGGGGACATAACTCAGTTAGTCCCTGCATTATATAGCGCTCTGGTGTGTGCTGGCATACTCTCACTCTGTCCCCCCAAAGGGCTTTTGTGGGTCCTGTCCTCATTGGAGCATTCCTTGTGTGTGTGCGGTGTGTCGGTACGGCTGTGTCGACATGTTTGATGAGGAGACTTATGTGGAGGCGGAGCAGTTGCCGATAAATGAGATGTCGCCCCTGTGGGCCGACACCAGAGTGGATGGATAGGTGGAAGGTATTAACCGACAGTGTCAACTCCTTACATAAAAGGCTGGATGACGTAACAGCTATGGGACAGCCGGCTTCTCAGCCCGCGCCTGCCCAGACGTCTTAAAGGCCATCAACGCTCCCTCAGATGGCAGACACAGATGTCGACACGGAGTCTGACTCCAGTGTCGACGAGGTTGAGACATATACACAATCCACTAGGAACATCCGTTACATGATCCCGGCAATATAAAATGTGTTACACATTTCTGACATTAACCCAAGTACCACTAAAAACAAAGGGTTTTATGTGTGGGGAGAAAAAGCAGGCAGTGTTTTGTTCCCCCATCAAATGAGTGAATGAAGTGTGAAAAAGCGTGGGTTTCCCCGATAAGAAACTGGTAATTTCTAACAAGTTACTGATGTCGTACCCTTTCCCGCCAGAGGATAAGTTACGCTGGCAGATATCCCCTAGGGTGGATAAGGCGCTCACACGTTTGTCAAGGTGGCACTGCCGTCTTAGGATACGGCCACTTTGAAGGTACCTGCTGATAAATAGCAGGAGGCTATCCTGAAGTCTGTAATTACACACTCAGGTACTAGACTGAGACCTGCAGACTGCTGCAGCGTGGTCTGTACCCCTTTCAAACAGGGATACTATTTTGCGAACATAAGACGTCGTCTTATATATGAGGGATGCACAGAGGAATATTTTGCCGGCTGGCATCCTGAATTATTGCAATGTCCATTCTGTCAGGAGGGTATTGGAGACCCGACACTGGACAGGTGATGCTGACTTTAAAAGGCACATAGAGCCTTATAAGGGTGAGGAATTGGTTGGGGATGGTCTCTGGGACCTCGTATCCACAGCAACAGCTGGGATGAAAATATTTTACCTCAGGTTTCCTCACAGCCTAAGAAACGCACTGTATTATCAGGTACAGTCCTTTCGGCTTCAAAAAAGCAGGCGGGTCAAACGAGGGAAGAGGGAAAATGCTGCACCAGCAGCCAGTCCCCAGAATCAAAATTCTTCCCCTGCTTCCTCTGAGTCCACCGCATGACGCGGGGGCTCCACAGGCGTAGCCAGGTACGGTGGAGGGCCGCCTCAAAAATTTCAGCGATCAGTGGGCTCGCTCACAGGTGGATCCCTGGATCCTTCAAGTAGTATCTCAGGGGTACAAGCTGGAAGTCGAGGCGTCTCCCCCCCGCCGTTTACTCAAATCTGCCTTGCCGACAACTCCCTCAGGCAGGGAGGCTGTGCTAGAGGCAATTCACAAGCTGTATTCCCAGCAGGTGATAGTCAAGGTGCCCCTACTTCAACAAGGACGGGGTTACTATTCCACACTGTTTGTGGTACCGAAACCAGCCGGTTCGGTGAGACCCATTTTAAAATGGAAATCCTTGAACACTTACATAACAAAGTTCAAGATGGAATCGCTCAGGGCGGTTATTGCAAGCCTGGACGAGGGGGATTACATGGTATCCCTGGACATCAAGGATGCTTACCTGCATGTTCCTATTTACCTTCCTCACCAGGAGTACCTCAGATTGTGGTACAGGATTGCCATTACCAATTCCAGACACTACCGTTTGGACTGTCCACGGCACCGAGGGTGTTTACCAAGGTAATGGCAGAAATGATGATACTCCTTCAAAAAAAAAAAAGGGAGTTTTTATTTATCCCATACTTGGATGATCTCCTTATAAAGGCAAGGTCCAGGGAGCAGTTACTGGTCGGAGTAGCACTATCTCAGGAGGTGCTACAACAGCATGGCTGGATTCTGAACATTCCAAAGTCACAGCTGGTTCCTTCCACTCGCTTACTGTTCCTGGGGATGATTTTGGACACAGAACAGAAAAAAGTGTTTCTCCCGCAGGAGAAAGCCAAGGAGCTGTCATCTCTAGTCAGAGACCTCCTAAAACCAAAAAGGGTATCGGTGCATCGTTGCACACGAGTCCTGGGAAAAATGGTGGCTTCATACGAAGCAATTCCATTCGGCAGGTTCCATGCGAGGACCTTCCCGTGAGACCTCTTAGATAAGTGGTCGGGATCGCATCTTCAAATGCATCAAATGATAACCCTGTCTCCAAGGACCAGGGTGTCTCTACTGTGGTGGATGCAGGGTGCTCATCTTCTAGAGGGCCGCAGTTTCGGCATACAGGACTGGGTCCTGGTGACCACGGATGCCAGCCTTCAAGGCAGGGGAGCAGTCACACAGGGAAGAAACTTCCAGGGCCTATGGTCAAGTCAGGAGACTTCCCTACATATAAATTCTGGAACTGAGGGCCATTTACAATGCCCTAAGTCAGGCAAGACCCCTGCTTCAAAACCAGCCGGTACTGATACAGTCAGACAACATCACGGCAGTCGCCCATGTGACCCGACAGGGCGGCACAAGAAGCAGGATGGCAATGGCAGAAGCCACAAGGATTCTCCGATGGGCGGAAAATCACGTACTAGCACTGTCAGCAGTGTTCATTCCGGGAGTGGACAACTGGGAAGCAGACTTCCTCAGCAGACACGACCTACACCCGGGAGAGTGGGGACTTCATCCAGAAGTCTTCCTGCTGTTGGTAAACCGTTGGGAAAGGCCACAGGTGGACATGATGGCGTCCCGCCTCAACAAAAAGCTAAAGAGAGATTGCGCCAGGTCAAGGGACCCTCAGGCGATAGCTGTGGACGCTCTAGTGACACCGTGGGTGTACCAGTCGGTTTATGTGTTCCCTACTCTGCCTCTCATACCAAAGGTACTGAGAATAATAAGATGGCGAGGAGTAAGAACGATACTCGTGGTTCCGGATTGGCCAAGAAGGGCTTGGTACCCGGAACTTCAGGAAATGATATCAGAGGACCCATGGCCTCTGCCGCTCAGACAGGACCTGCTTCAGCAGGGGCCCTGTCTGTTCCAAGACTTACCGCGGCTGCGTTTGACGGCATGGCGATTGAGCGCCGGATCCTGAAGGAAAAGGGTATTCCGGAAGAGGTCATTCCTGCCCTTATTAAAGCCAGGAAAGATGTTACGGCAAAGCATTATCACCGCATGTGGCGGGAATATGTTGCATGGTGCGAGGCCAAAAAGGCCCCAACAGAGGAATTTCCACTAGGTCGATTTCTACATTTCCTGCAAGCAGGAGTGAATATGGGCCTAAGTCTAGGCTCCATTAAAGTACAGATCTCGGCTCTGTCGATTTTCTTTCAAAAAGAATTAGCTTCAGTACCTGAAGTTCAGGCATTGTGAAAGGAGTGCTGCATATTCAGCCCCCGTTTGTGCCCCCTGTGGCACCTTGGGATCTCAACGTGGTGTTGAGTTTTCTTAAAATCACATTGGTTTGAGCCACTAAAAACCGTGGATCTAAAATATCTCACGTGGAAAGTGGTCACGTTATTGGCCTTGGCTTCAGCCAGGCGAGTGTCAGAATTGGCGGCTTTATCATGTAAAAGCCCTTATCTGATTTTCCATATGGATAGGGCAGAATTGAGGACTCGTCCCCAATTTCTTCCTAAGGTGGTGTCAGCGTTTCACCTGAACCAGCCTATTGTGGTGCCGGCGGCTACTAGTGAATTGGAGGACTCCAAGTTGCTAGACGTTGTCAGGGCCCTGAAAATATATGTTTCCAGGACGGCTGGAGTCAGAAACTCTGACTCGCTGTTTATCCTGTATGCACCCAACAAGCTGGGTGCTCCTGCTTCTAAGCAGTCTATTGCTCGCTGGATTTGTAGTACAATTCAGCTTGCACATTCTGTGGCAGGCATACCACAGCCAAAATCTGTAAATGCCCATTCCACAAGGAAGGTGGGCTCATCTTGGGCGGCTGCCCGAGGGGTCTCGGCTTTACAACTTTGCAGAGCAGCTACTTGGTCAGGGGCAAACACGTTTGCAAAATTCTACAAATTTGATACCCTGGCTGAGGAGGACCTGGAGTTCTCTCATTCGGTGCTACAGAGTCATCCGCACTCTCCCGCCCGTTTGGGAGCTTTGGTATAATCCCCATGGTCCTTACGAAGTTCCCAGCATCCACTAGGACGTTAGAGAAAATAAGAATTTACTCACCGGTAATTCTATTTCTCGTAGTCCGTAGTGGATGCTGGGCGCCCATCCCAAGTGCGGATTGTCTGCAATACTTGTAAATAGTTATTGTTAACTAAAGGGTTATTGTTGAGCCATCTGTTGAGAGGCTCAGTTGTTTTCATACTGTCAAACTGGATATAGTATCACGAGTTGTACGGTGTTATTGGTGTGGCTGGTAAGAGTCTTACCCGGGATTCTAAATCCTTCCTTATTATGTCTGCTCGTCCGGGCACAGTGTCCTAACTGAGGCTTGGAGGAGGGTCATAGTGGGAGGAGCCAGTGCACACCAGGTAGTCATAAATCTTTCTAGAGTGCCCAGCCTCCTTCGGAGCCCGCTATTCCCCATGGTCCTTACGGAGTTCCCAGCATCCACTACGGACTACGAGAAATAGAATTACCGGTGAGTAAATTCTTATTTTAAGTCCAGTTATATTATTCAGATAAGTAAGAAAAATCTCTAGGATATAAATGAATTATTTTGCTTTTGAAACCTACTGTTCAATTGGCTAAAAAATGTCTCCTTTCAGGTGAAAGAAAATGGCATCACTTATGAATTTGATTTTTCCAAAGTCTACTGGAATTCACGTCTCAGTACAGAACACGATCGCATTACTGGGACCTTGAAGAGTGGAGATGTGGTCTTTGATGTATTTGCAGGAGTGGGTCCCTTTGCCATCCCTGCTGCTAAAAAAGGCTGCATAGTTTTTGCCAATGATTTGAATCCAGAATCCTACAAATGGCTCCTCCATAACTGCAAACTGAATAAAGTCGACAAAAAAGTCCAAGGATTTAACTTAGATGGAAGGGAGTTTATCAGGACAGTTGTAAAGAAAGAGCTGTCACAATACATTAAGTCCTTTTCTGCGTGCAGGAAAAATCGCATTCACATTGTAATGAACCTGCCTGCGTTGGCCCTGGAATTCCTTGATGCCTTCAGACACCTTCTTGAGGAGAAGCCTTGCAATGAGGCTATCCTGCCGACTTTACACTGTTACGGCTTCTCAAAAGACAGCAACCCGGAGAAAGAAGTGAAAGATAGGGCGGAGGCGATATTAGGAAGCACGTTGGAGAATTGCTCTGTTCACCTTGTAAGAAAGGTCGCACCTAACAAGGAGATGATGTGTTTAAGTTTTGAGCTGATGGCTGATGTGCTTTTTACAAACCATTCAAATAATACTGGTAAGTACAGTACAATTGGTGTTTGAGATCACTGGTACAGTTGAGTGTTATATTTTATTGTTATTTCTCTGACGTCCTAGTGGATGCTGGGGACTCCGTAAGGACCATGGGGAATAGACGGCTCCGCAGGAGACTGGGCACTCTAAAGAAAGATTTAGTACTATCTGGTGTGCACTGGCTTCTCCCTCTATGCCCCTCCTCCAGACCCCAGTTAGAATCTGTGCCCGGACAGAGCTGGGTGCATTTTAGTGAGCTCTCCTGAGCTTGCTAATAAGAAAGTATTTTAGTTAGGTTTTTTATTTTCAGAGAGCTTCTGCTGGCAACAGACTCTCTGCTACGAGGGACTGAGGGGAGAGAAGCAAACCTACTAACTGCGGATAGGTTGCGCTTCTTAGGCTACTGGACACCATTAGCTCCAGAGAGATCGAACACAGGACCTGACCTTGTCGTCCGTTCCCGGAGCCGCGCCGCCGTCCCCCTCGCAGAGCCAGAAGCCGGCAGAAGCGGAGAAGACATCGAAATCGGCGGCAGAAGACTCCTGTCTTCACATGAGGTAGCGCACAGCACTGCAGCTGTGCGCCATTGCGCCCACACTAACCCACACACTCCAGTCACTGTTGGGTGCAGGGCGCAGTGGGGGGCGCCCTGGGCAGCAATTGTTACCTCCTGGCGAATGCTGCATATAAACAGTGGCACACTGATATATGTATGAGCCCCCGCCATTTATTTTACAAGAAATCGCGGGACAGAAGCCCGCCGCTGAGGGGGCGGGGCCTTCTTCCTCAGCACTCACCAGCGCCATTTTCCTGCCACAGCTCCGCTGAGAGGAAGCTCCCCAGGCTCTCCCCTGCAGAATCACGGTAGAGGGGTAAAAAAGAGAGGGGGGGGGGCACATAAATTTAGGCGCATTAATCATAATACAGCAGCTACTGGGTAAACACTAAGTTACTGTGTAATCCCTGGGTTATATAGCGCTGGGGTGTGTGCTGGCAAATTCTCTCTCTGTCTCTCCAAAAGGCCTTTTGGGGGTCCTGTCCTCATTTAGAGCTTCCCGTGTGTGTGGTGTGTCGGTACGCGTGTGTCGACATGTTTGACGAAGAGGGCTATGTGGAGGCAGAGCAAGTGCAGTTGACTGACGTGTCGCCGCCGACACCTGATTGGATGGATATGTGGAAGGTGTTAAATGATAATGTAAACTCCTTACATAAAAGGGTGGATAAAGCTGATACCTCGGGTCGGTCAGGGTCTCAACCCATGCCTGATCCTACAGCGCAGAGGCCCTCAGGGTCTCAAAAGCGCCCACTATCCAAAATGGTTGACACAGATGTCGACACGGATTCTGACTCCAGTGTCGACGACGATGATGCAAAATTGCAACCAAAAATGACAAAAGCTATACGTTACATGATTATAGCGATGAAGGATGTTTTACACATATCAGAGGTGAACCCTGTCCCTGACAAGAGGGTTTATATGTATGGGGAGAAAAAGCAAGAGGTGACTTTTCCCCCTTCACATGAGTTAAATGAGTTATGTGAAACAGCGTGGGATTCCCCAGATAAGAAAGTCCTGATTTCCAAAAGGTTACTTATGGCGTACCCTTTCCCGCCTGAGGACAGGGTGCGCTGGGAATCCTCCCCTAGGGTAGATAGAGCTCTGACACGCTTATCTAAGAAGGTGGCCCTGCCGTCGCAGGATACGGCCACCCTAAAGGATCCTGCAGATAGAAAGCAGGAAAGTATCCTGAAATCTGTTTATACACATTCAGGGACTCTACTGAGGCCGGCAATTGCGTCGGCCTGGATGTGTAGTGCTGTAGCAGCGTGGACAGATAATCTGTCTGAGGAAATGGATACCTTAGACAGGGATACTATTATGCTGACCCTGGGGCATATAAAAGACACTGTCCTATATATGAGGGATGCCCAGAGGGACATTTACCTACTGGGCTCTAGAATTAATGCAATGTCAATTTCTGCCAGGAGGGTCCTGTGGACTCGGCAGTGGACAGGTGATGCCGACTCCAAAAAACACATGGAGGTGTTACCTTACAAGGGTGAGGAATTGTTTGGGGACGGTCTCTCGGACCTGGTTTCCACAGCTACTGCTGGGAAGTCAAACTTTTTGCCATATATTCCCCCACAACCGAAGAAAGCACCGTATTACCAAATGCAGTCCTTTTGCGCACAAAGAAGCAAGAAGGTCAGAGGTGCTTCCTTTCTTGCTAGAGACAGGGGCAGAGGAAAAAAGCTGCACCTTACAGCTAGTTCCCAGGAACAGAAGTCCTCCCCGGCTTCCACTAAATCCACAGCATGACGCTGGGGCTCCACGGGTAGAGCCAGGAGCGGTGGGGGCGCGTCTCCGACATTTCAGCCACCAGTGGGTTCGCTCACAGGTGGATCCCTGGGCTATACAGATTGTCTCTCAGGGATACAAGCTGGAATTCGAGGTGATGCCCCCTCACCGTTACCTAAAATCGGCCCTGCCAGCTTCCCCCATAGAAAGGGAAGCAGTGGTAGCGGCGATTCACAAGCTATTTCTCCAGCAGGTGGTGGTAAAGGTTCCCCTTCCTCAACAGGGGAAGGGATACTATTCCACAATGTTTGTGGTACCGAAACCGGACAGTTCGGTCAGACCTATATTAAATTTAAAATCCATGAACATTTATCTGAAAAGATTCAAGTTCAAAATGGAATCGCTCAGAGCGGTCATTGCAAGCCTGGAAGAGGGGGATTTTATGGTGTCTCTGGACATCAAGGATGCTTACTTGCATGTCCCCATTTATCCGCCTCATCAGGAGTACCTCAGATTTGTGGTACAGGACTGTCATTACCAATTCCAGACGTTGCCGTTTGGTCTGTCCACGGCACCGAGAATATTTACCAAGGTAATGGCAGAAATGATGGTGATCCTGAGAAAGCAAGGAGTCACAGTTATCCCATACTTGGACGATCTCCTCATAAAGGCGAGGTCGAGGGAGCAGTTGCAGATCAGCGTAGCGCACTCACAGGAAGTGTTGCAACAGCATGGCTGGATTCTGAATACCCCAAAGTCGCAGCTGATTCCTACGACGCGTCTGCCCTTTCTGGGCATGATTCTGGACACAGACCAGAAGAAGGTGTTTCTCCCGACGGAGAAGGCTCAAGAGCTTGTGACTCTAGTCAGAGACCTCTTAAAACCAAAACAGGTGTCGGTGCATCACTGCATGCGAGTCCTGGGAAAGATGGTGGCATCGTACGAAGCCATTCCCTTCGGCAGGTTCCATGCAAGGATCTTTCAATGGGATCTGTTGGACAAATGGTCCGGGTAGCATCTTCAGATGCATCGGCTGATCACCCTGTCCCCCAGGGCCAGGGTGTCTCTTCTGTGGTGGCTACAAAGTGCTCACCTTCTCGAGGGCCGCAGATTCGGCATACAGGGCTGGGTCCTGGTGACCGCGGATGCGAGCCTCCGAGGGTGGGGGGCAGTGTCACTCAGGGAAGAAACTTCCAAGGGTTGTGGTCAAGTCAGGAAACTTGTCTGCACATAAATATCCTGGAACTAAGGGCCATATTCAACGCCCTGAGTCAAGCGGAGCCCCTGCTTAACCAACCGGTGCTGATTCAGTCAGACAACATCACCGCGGTGGCTCATGTAAACCGCCAGGGCGGCACAAGAAGCAGAGTCGCGATGGCGGAAGCCACCAGGATTCTTCGGTGGGCGGAGAATCACGTACAAACACTGTCAGCAGTGTTCATTCTGGGGGTGGACAACTGGGAAGCAGACTTCCTCAGCAGGCACGACCTCCACACGGGAGAGTGGGGACTTCATCAAGAAGTCTTCATTCAGATTACAGATCGATGGGAACTGCCACAGGTAGACATGATGGCGTTCCGTCTCAACAAAAAGCTGCAACGGTATTGCGCCAGATCAAGAGACCCTCAGGCGATAGCTGTGGACGCCCTGGTAACACTGTGGGTGTTCCAGTCGGTCTATGTGTTCCCTCCTCTTCCTCTCATACCCAAGGTACTGAGAATCGTAAGAAGAAGAGGAGTGAGAACAATACTCATTGTTCCGGATTGGCCAAGACGACCTTGGTACCCGGAATTGCAAGAAATGCTCACAGAGGACCCATGGCCTCTGCCTCTCAGACAGGACCTGTTGCAACAGGGGCCCTGCCTGTTCCAAGACTTACCGCGGCTGCGTTTGACGGCATGGCGGTTGAACGCCGGATCCTAGCGGAAAAAGGCATTCCGGAGGAAGTTATTCCTACGCTGATAAAGGCTAGGAAGGACGTGACAGCAAAGCATTATCACCGCATATGGCGAAAATATGTTGCTTGGTGTGAGGCCAGGAAGGCCCCTACAGAGGAATTCCAACTGGGCAGATTTCTGCACTTTCTACAGTCTGGAGTGACTATGGGCCTGAAGTTGGGATCCATAAAGTTCCAGATTTCGGCCCTATCCATTTTCTTTCAGAAGGAACTGGCGTCTCTTCCTGAAGTTCAGACATTTGTTAAGGGAGTGCTGCATATTCAGCCCCCTTTTGTGCCACCTGTGGCACCTTGGGATCTCAACGTGGTGTTGGGTTTCCTAAAATCCCACTGGTTTGAACCACTTAAGACCGTGGAGCTAAAGTATCTCACGTGGAAGGTGGTCATGCTATTGGCATTAGCTTCGGCTAGGCGTGTGTCAGAATTGGCGGCTTTGTCATGTAAAAGCCCCTATCTGGTTTTTCATATGGACAGGGCGGAATTGCGGACTCGTCCCCAATTTCTGCCAAAGGTGGTGTCATCTTTTCATTTGAACCAACCTATTGTAGTGCCTGCGGCTACTCGTGACTTGGAGGATTCCAGGTTACTAGATGTAGTCAGGGCTTTGAAAATTTATGTAGCCCGAACGGCTGGAGTCCGGAAAACTGACTAGCTGTTTATCCTATATGCCCCCAACAAGTTGGGTGCTCCTGCTTCAAAGCAAACCGTTGCCCGCTGGATCTGTAACACGATTCAGCAGGCTCATTCTGCGGCTGGATTGCCGCATCCAAAATCAGTGAAAGCCCATTCCACAAGGAAGGTGGGCTCTTCTTGGGCGGCTGCCCGAGGGGTCTCGGCATTACAGCTTTGCCGAGCTGCTACTTGGTCGGGTTCAAACACATTTGCAAAATTGTACAAGTTTGATACCCTGGCTGAGGAGGACCTTGAGTTTGCCCATTCGGTGCTGCAGAGTCATCCGCACTCTCCCGCCCGTTTGGGAGCTTTGGTATAATCCCCATGGTCCTTACGGAGTCCCCAGCATCCACTAGGACGTCAGAGAAAATAAGATTTTACTTACCGGTAAATCTATTTCTCGTAGTCCGTAGTGGATGCTGGGCGCCCGTCCCAAGTGCGGACTTTCTGCAATACGTGTACATAGTTATTGCTTAATAATGGGTTATGTTATGTTGGCATCCATGGTTGATGCCCTGTTGTTGTTCATACTGTTGACTGGATAAGTGTATCGCAAGTTTTACGGTGTGATTGGTGTGGCTGGTATGAGTCTTACCCGAGATTCCAAAATCCTTTCCTTATAATGTCTGCTCTTCCGGGCACAGTTTCCTTAACTGAGGTCTGGAGGAGGGGCATAGAGGGAGGAGCCAGTGCACACCAGATAGTACTAAATCTTTCTTTAGAGTGCCCAGTCTCCTGCGGAGCCCGCTATTCCCCATGGTCCTTACGGAGTCCCCAGCATCCACTACGGACTACGAGAAATAGATTTACCGGTAAGTAAAATCTTATTTTTATAAAGCTGTACTCAAGTGCAAAATACGCAGGTTAAAAAAAATCACTGCTTCCACTTATCACTTCTCCAGGCTTAATACATCTGACCCTATGTTCTGTATCTCGGTGCCGAGATATAGACCATAGTGTACTAGAAGCACCAGAGCAGTGACACACCCCAGGCAGGAAAGAGGAACTGCATGGGTTTTTGAAAGGTGCAGGGCACTAGAATGAATATTGCATCTGTGATCAATCACGGAAATAAAACCTGGACTGTCAGTGTGCCTTGAAGACAGAGGTTGAGAAACAATGTCCTACTGAATGGATAGCATAAATGGGGTGAAGGCAATTGGGTACACTTTATATATCTTTCCAAGAATCCACATGCCAATGTATGGAAACAGAGAATGAATCTGTTGGGAAAGACCACAGTCACTTAATGCCTATGATAAATCTGAATGTAGAGCAATGCAGACTGCAGTGCCACTCTCCTGCCCAGCAGGAATATCCACCTCTTATGATGCTTTGAGGACATAGCGGACGATACTGGGTTGGGGATAATGCTGATAATCACAAATGGCAGGTGTTTTTCTACTGCGCATGTGTTGTGTACACACCGAGGCACGGTAGCAGATGAGATGCATGGTCTCCTAAGTATATTGGAAATGTGCTGGGCGTCCTTAGACGGTGGCTATTTAGAGTTACAAAGACGGTCAGTATTGCGTGCACATCCAGTTCAGATACACTCCCATAAGTGCTTAATCACTCACCATATTCTGACAGAGAATCTGCACCTACCGTAGGGCTGGTGCAATCTTCAATGTTTGCTTCTCAAGGCGCACCAAGTGGAATTTCATTGTCTAAATGGTTAAAGTGGACATCTCAGTCTTTGCACATTCAGACATATGGCTGGCCACAAGGGAAGGGCTTGTACCCATATTAACAGTCACAAAGTTAGAACACCACAAGTACCAGAGTGATGTAAATTCAGGTCTATCTATGGAGCTTGCAGAATAATATTGCTGTGTAGATGATCAGGTAGCCAAGAATAAGCAGCTTTCTGATGTCATGAAGTAAAGGCCCCAATAAATCTACGATTAATTGGGGCAATTCTCAGTTTTGCAGATGATTGTAGTTGTACCAACAAATGTCAGATGTTTGGAATCTGCAATTAGTGAGCTCCAGTCAAAAAGTGATCAGAATCCCTGAATCAGCTTATTAAACCTGTTAATTCTTTGAAAAAAATTAAGGGTTTATGGTGTTAGTGTATGGCATCTTTTGGCCTTCCGTTTTGGCTATAGAACAATTGAGAGACTGCCGGCAATTGTTGTGGGTGTGGCGTACTAAGCGCCTCCTGTGGCAGTGGGACTGATCCGGAGAGAACCCAGCACAGACTGCGTGGTGTGGTGGGACCCGGCTGAGGCTGCGAGGATAGATCTGAAGAGCCATCATTGCAGAATTCAGCAGCGTGTGGAGGTGCATTTCCACCGCTACCCTACAGGCACATTAGCTGGGTTACCACATCATCGCCCTGCCACCTTAGGTTGGCTAATAATAGCCAGTGTGAGGTAGGGCAGGTAGTCCGATGGAGGAGGAGCTGACAAGAACCCCAGAAGACACTTAAGTCCTGGAGGGCTGCTGCTATGAAAAAGAACTTACAGGCCCCCGTCACCCGAAGAGTGCTGTCTTTATTTTAATATTTACTTTACAGGTAGTACAAGTGCCAGTAGGCCCTTATTGTCCGGGCACGCCGATCCTGCCTTGCTGGGACCTGTACAGGCTGCCTGTAAAGAACCATATTAACATACCATGAACCCTGCACCTACCGGCACCAGGGGAGCGGAATATAGCTATGGGCTTTCAGCTCAGGGCTGGTTGCTCCTCGGGAGAGGAGACCATTTTATTTTTTCGAGTCCCCACTTTCCCTGGAATTCCAGCCCTGGCCTGGCCAGTTTAGGACTGGTTAAAGTTATCTTCCCAGCTTGTTCAGACTACTGCTGGTTAAAGGGTATCAGCTCTCTAGTCGATAAGACTAAGGTCAACAGTGTCTATGCCGACCACTATTGGTCGACAGTAACTAGGTCAAAAGGGACTCTAGGTCGACATGAGTTTTTCACATGTTTTTTTTCTTTTACTTTTTCATACTTCACAATCCACATGGACTACGATTGGCAATGGTAACCTGCCCGAAGCCACGAGGGGACGAGGTACACTAATTGGGGTTCCCGGTCACTGTATGGCAAAAACGACACCAAAAAAGATTTAAAAACTCATGTCGACCTTTTGACCTGCCGACCTAGAGACCCTGTCGACCTAGAATCCCTGTCAACATAGTTACTGTCGACCAATAGTGGTCTACCTAGACACTATCAACCTATTACACCACCCCCCTTTCATTTCCCAATGCCAGACCAGACTCAGAGGTCCAGGGCCGGTTATTGATTAGGGGGACCCCACACAGGGTTCAGCACGCCGCCAATTAGTTCCCAAGAAGCTCCTTCTGGTTGGTTCCGGTATGAATGGTCGACCATGTTATGGTCGACAGTCGTTAGGTCGACCACTGTTGGTCGACATTGGCATGGTCGACACGTGAAAAGGTCCACGTGGATCGTAAAGTATGGAAAAGTTCCCCAAAAGAAATTTTTTTTGAAAACCCCACGTCGACCTTTTCATGTGTCGACCATGTGTCCATGTCAGTGTCAACCAATAGTGGTCGACCTATTGACTGTCGACCATAACATGGTCGACCATCCAAACGGATACCCTTCTGGTCGGGGGATGCCGCCTCCAGGGTGTGTGGCACTGATGGGCTGTGGCTTGTTTCTTTGACAGAGCAGTCATTCACATGGTATATGTATTATATAGTGGTCATTAATGTGTTCTCTCTTTTATATGGCAATCACAGAAATGGAAAGGGGTGGTGCATACCTAGTCAGAATTGTATGTATCTCTCCAGGTTCATCCTGTGGTACAGCCTATTTGTCATTTTACTAGTCACATGTAGAAAATGTAATCTTATGATTTGCTGATCCTATCTTTAGGTGAAAAAAAAAATCTTCAAATCACAAACATATCTGTAATATGTGCACGCAGATTGGTGGATTGGGGAATCTTTAAATCTGGAGAGAAAAAATCTTAATCTGCAAATTCCTTTTTTTTGCGATTGCTGATATATGGGGGCCTTAAGGTGTGTACACACGGTGAGATTCTGTCTATGTTCGATTTTCACTTTGCGATTTCCCCTGAACTCCCCGGAGCCTAGCACCTCCGATTTTGACTAACCTTTCTTAAGATTTTGCCTATGTGTGCTTGCGATTTTGGCTTATTGGTGTTTACACACAGTGAGATATGGTCTTATGATTTTGACTATATAGTCAAAATCGTAAGACAAGTTAGTGCAGTTCGCAAGGTAAAAGTCACCTTGCGATGATGATGCGCAGTCGGCATATCAAGCCTAGATAGACTGTGCAGGCAAGTCAGTTTTGACTATCTCGTAGAAAAGATTGTCAAAATTGACACTTAGCCAAAATCGCACATAGTCAGTATCGCAAGCACAGTCATTATATGCTTGCGATACCGACCTAGTCCTTATAGCACAGTGAGAATCGGGGTTAGCCCGAATCTCACCGTGTGAGATTTTGACTTACCTCATAATAGTGGGATGACATTACAGGGTTGGGGGGAGTGTCTTTTTCAACTGGCAGCCGTTTTAAAACAGTGCATTTCTGCTCTGTGGCTGTGCGTTTTTTTATTTTTTATTTTACAGGTACCCCATGGATTCTACATAGACAAGAGGACCGAGGGGCTGCGTGGGAGACTAGGTAAGTATGTGTGAGTGTGTAAGTGTGTGTTAATAAACTTTTACTTTCACGGTGTGTGTGTTTTGTCTTTTTTGAGGTATTTCTTTTGTTGTGGAACTACAGTTACCAGTGGGCCCTTTAATTTTCCGCATGCTGGTACTTGTGGTTCTCAAAGTACCAGCATCCATGGGAGGCTTGCTGGGACCTATAGTTCCACAGCAAAATATTCTTTTTGTACACATTTATGGCTATCAGCCCAGCACACTCACCGCCCAGGGGTGCTGGGGACAGCCTCGGTCTTCACCCCTGGCCCTTGGGTACCTGGAGGGGGGGACCCCTTTATTTAAGGGGTCCCCCCCCCCCCCCCCCCAGGGAACCCCGGCAAGTGGTGACTAGTTGGGGTGTGTGATGCTGCGACCGTAGGGACCTGTATAAAAGTGTCCCCCGGCTGCGGCATCACTTCCTCGGCTAGTGGAGCCCAGTGTTGGTTTAAAAAATATGGGGGACCCTTACTACTTTTGTCCCCCGTATTTTTGGAACCAGGACTGGTCCATGAGCCCGCTGCTGGTTGCTTAAATACAGGGGAACCCCAGGCAATTTTTTTCTCCGTATTTTTGCAACCACAACCGTCTCAAAGAGCCCGGGGCTGGTTATGCATTTGGGGGGGACCTGCACATCGTTGTTGTTTTTTTTTTACTTTTAACACTTTAACCATTTTCACACAAGCATGCACGGATCTCACTGCTCTGTGCATGCTTCTGACTAAGTAATAAAACATGACCCAAAAAAGACACTTAAAAAAATCGCACCCTATTACTTCTAGGCCGTGGATTGGCAAATTTGCTATTTTCGCCAGTATCCCCCCCCCACCTCCACCACAGGAACGCTCAGCACCCATCCCCCACCTAGAAATGCTATAGGGCGTTTTTGCGAACACTGCCAACACCACAATATAACCCACATTACATTTTTAAAAAACACCACACAATTTTTTTTTCCCCCCCAGAAACCTTTATTAAAAAAATGTAAATATGTAAAATACAACACCAGTTCTGGTCAGGATTCATACACTGTACCATGACCAGGGACTATGCCAACAGAACAGGAATCGGGCATATCCCAGTACAGTGCGAGTTTGCCTTGGGTGAAGAACAACAGCAAATTTCCAAACAGTCTTGAAGGAACACAAGAAGTGCAGTGATCACAACGATCAGTAGTCCAGGACAGTGAGGTCACAAAACCAATGCTGCGGTACTAATGACCTCAGTGAAGTTCACTTGGAGTAAAAGCGTAAGATAAGGTCACCACACATTTTTCCAACAGAACTGAAAAATAGGTAAAAAAAAACCCCGAATTTTAATTTAAAATAGCGTGAGTCTCCCAGCACAAAGGACTGTGTACTCGGCATGTCCGAGTACATGCCACTGGACGAGGTGCTTGATTGGGGGAAAGGGATGGGCTGTGTGGCTCCCGCCGGAAAAAAAGACGTTTGCGGAGAAGGGTTTACCGAAGCTTGCTCCATGGGGGGGTGGTATAGGAAGGTAGGAGGGGGCAAATTTGGGAGATGCCAACGGTCAGCTGGCACTCTCTCTGGCGCTATAGGTGGCAGAAGTGGCCCTCCTCGCCGTGCGCCTTGTTCTTGTAGGACATTGCTCTAGAGTTGCCACCGGCTCCAGTACCGGCTCCTCCACTTCTGCCTCTTTGCCTGTAGTAGGCCCCTCCTCCAGCTCCGGGGTAAGTTCCTGCAATATAAGAAAAACTAAAATTAGGTCTATGTAAAAATTTGTGGGTGGCATACAAAAACAAATGTGTCTGTACTTACCAGATCCAGACTCTCCTGTGCCTCCTCTTCCACAAGAACTGGAGACTCTGGATCCAGAGCGTCCCATGACCTTACCCATGGCTCTCGCTCCAAAATGAACTTCAATTGGTCATAGTACCACAGCATTGGCTAATAGACCTCTTCTTTTCCGGCTCCGGATCGCTGCGATTCCTGCAGCTTCTTGTGTTCCTTTACAAAGACTGTTTCTGAAATTTGCTATTTTCTTCTTCACCCAAGGCACATCGGCAACAGAGTTTCTGCCTCTACTGTACTGGATGAGCTGTTGATATGCCAGATTCCTCTTTGTTATGTTGGCATAGTCCGGACTTCTGACACGCCACAGGCACTCGTTCTCATGGTAGAGATCGATGAACCCTGACCAGAATTGGCGGTGCTTGTCAGTTGTCATTTCTGGTTAAAAATAAAATAACACATTTAACCTTCAAAATACAACTGTCACATACAAAAAGCCTAAAAATATTATTAATTAAGATTAAACAACATTATCACATTAAAATACTACGCAGTACCCCAAAAATGCAGCCCTTAATGCACCCCCCCCCCCCCCACAGTCCCCCCAAACATTGGTAGTGTACAGCGGCCATATGGACACATGTAGCACCCCCCTGCCCACACCCCCAAAAAAACATTAGTGCATGACACATTATGTCGCACCCCAGAAAAAATATATAACAAACAAAAAAGTCATTAGTGCATGACACATTACGTCGCACCGCACAAATTGCCAAAACATTTTTGTTCACACAATAATGTGGCCTGACACTTTACTCTACACTCATCATGGCCCCCATGTGCCCCCCTATAGAGGTACAGTGGTAATTAGGGCCATAGGGCATCCTCTCAAAGCATGCCCCCCCCCCCACCCCCCCATTGACCTCCCAGTGGTGCAAGTAGTAAAAATGTCTTAGTGGTACTGTCTGAAGGCGCCCAGGCCCAAAAAAATGGGTGTGGACATTTAAAAATAAGATTTTACTTACCGATAAATCTATTTCTCGTAGTCCGTAGTGGATGCTGGGGACTCCGTCAGGACCATGGGGATTAGCGGCTCCGCAGGAGACAGGGCACAAAAATAAAGCTTTAGGATCAGGTGGTGTGCACTGGCTCCTCCCCCTATGACCCTCCTCCAAGCCTCAGTTAGGATACTGTGCCCGGACGAGCGTACACAATAAGGAAGGATTTTGAATCCCGGGTAAGACTCATACCAGCCACACCAATCACACCGTACAACTTGTGATCTGAACCCAGTTAACAGTATGACAACGTAGGAGCCTCTGAACAGACGGCTCACAACAATAACAACCCGATTTCTTTGTAACAATAACTATGTACAAGTATTGCAGACAATCCGCACTTGGGATGGGCGCCCAGCATCCACTACGGACTACGAGAAATAGATTTATCGGTAAGTAAAATCTTATTTTCTCTAACGTCCTAGTGGATGCTGGGGACTCCGTCAGGACCATGGGGATTATACCAAAGCTCCCAAACGGGCAGGAGAGTGCGGATGACTCTGCAGCACCGAATGAGAGAACTCCAGGTCCTCTTTAGCCAGTTAGGATACTGTGCCCGGACGAGCGTACACAATAAGGAAGGATTTTGAATCCCGGGTAAGACTCATACCAGCCACACCAATCACACCGTACAACTTGTGATCTGAACCCAGTTAACAGTATGACAACGTAGGAGCCTCTGAACAGACGGCTCACAACAATAACAACCCGATTTCTTTGTAACAATAACTATGTACAAGTATTGCAGACAATCCGCACTTGGGATGGGCGCCCAGCATCCACTACGGACTACGAGAAATAGATTTATCGGTAAGTAAAATCTTATTTTCTCTAACGTCCTAGTGGATGCTGGGGACTCCGTCAGGACCATGGGGATTATACCAAAGCTCCCAAACGGGCAGGAGAGTGCGGATGACTCTGCAGCACCGAATGAGAGAACTCCAGGTCCTCTTTAGCCAGGGTATCAAATTTGTAGAATTTTACAAACGTGTTCTCCCCCGACCACGTAGCTGCTCGGCAGAGTTGTAATGCCGAGACCCCTCGGGCAGCCGCCCAGGATGAGCCCACCTTCCTTGTGGAATGGGCCTTGACAGATTTAGGCTGTGGCAGGCCTGCCACAGAATGTGCAAGTTGAATTGTGCTACAAATCCAACGAACAATCGTCTGCTTAGAAGCAGGAGCACCCAGCTTGTTGGGTGCATACAGTATAAACAGCGAGTCAGATTTTCTGACTCCAGCCGTCCTTGAAATATATATTTTCAATGCCCTGACAACGTCCAGCAACTTGGAATCCTCCAAATCGCTAGTAGCCGCAGGCACCACAATAGGCTGGTTCAGGTGAAACGCTGACACCACCTTAGGCAGAAAATGAGGACGCGTCCGCAGTTCTGCCCTGTCCGAATGGAAAATCAGATATGGGCTTTTATACGATAAAGCCGCCAATTCTGACACTCTCCTGGCTGAAGCCAGGGCCAGTAGCATGGTCACTTTCCATGTAAGATATTTCAAATCCGCCGATTTGAGTGGCTCAAACCAATGGGATTTGAGAAAATCCAAAACTACATTAAGGTCCCACGGAGCCACTGGGGGCACAACCGGGGGCTGTATATGTAGTACTCCTTTTACAAAAGTCTGGACTTCAGGAACTGAAGCCAATTCTTTCTGGAAGAAAATCGACAGGGCCGAAATTTGAACCTTAATGGACCCCAACTTGAGGCCCATAGACAATCCTGTTTGCAGGAAATGTAGGAATCGACCCAATTGAAATTCCTCCGTGGGGGCCTTCCTGGCCTCACACCACGCAACATATTTTCTCCAAATGCGGTGATAATGTTGTGCAGTCACCTCCTTCCTGGCTTTTACCAGTGTAGGAATGACCTCTTCCGGAATGCCTTTTTCCCTTAGAATTCGGCGTTCAACCGCCATGCCGTCAAACGCAGCCGCGGTAAGTCTTGGAATAGACACGGTCCCTGCTGAAGCAGGTCCCGTCTTAGAGGTAGAGGCCACGGATCTTCCGTGAGCATCTCCTGAAGTTCCGGGTACCAAGTTCTTCTTGGCCAATCCGGAGCCACGAGTATCGTTCTTACTCCCCTTTGCCGTATAATTCTCAGTACTTTTGGTATGAGAGGCAGAGGAGAAAACACATACACTGACTGGAACACCCACGGCGTTACCAGAGCGTCCACAGCTATTGCCTGAGGGTCTCTTGACCTGGCGCAATACCTGTCCAGTTTTTTGTTGAGGCGAGACGCCATCATGTCCACCTTTTGGTTTTTCCCAACGGTTCACAATCATGTGGAAGACTTCTGGATGAAGTCCCCACTCTCCCAGGTGTAGATCGTGTCTGCTGAGGAAGTCTGCTTCCCAGTTGTCCACTCCCGGAATGAACACTGCTGACAGTGCTATCACATGATCTTCCGCCCAGCGAAGAATCCTTGCAGCTTCTGCCATTGCTCTCCTGCTTCTTGTGCCGCCCTGTCTGTTTACGTGGGCGACTGCTGTGATGTTGTCCGACTGGATCAACACCGGCTGACCCTGAAGCAGGGATTTTGCCAGGCTTAGAGCATTGTAAATCGCTCTTAGCTCCAGTATATTTATGTGAAGAGACATCTCCAGGTTTGACCATACTCCCTGGAAGTTTCTTCCCTGTGTGACTGCTCCCCAGCCTCTCAGACTGGCATCCGTGGTCACCAGGACCCAGTCCTGTATGCCGAATCTGCGGCCCTCTAACAGATGAGCACTCTGCAACCACCACAGAAGAGACACCCTTGTCCGTGGCGACAAGGTTATCCGCTGATGCATCTGCAGATGCGATCCGGACCATTTGTCCAGCAGATCCCACTGAAAAGTTCGTGCGTGGAATCTGCCGAATGGAATCGCTTCGTAAGAAGCCACCATCTTTCCCAGGACTCTTGTGCATTGATGCACAGACACTTTCCCTGGTTTTAGGAGGTTCCTGACAAGTTCGGAAAACTCCTTGGCTTTCTCCTCCGGCAGAAACACCTTTTTCTGAACCGTGTCCAGAATCATTCCCAGGAACAGCAGACGTGTCGTCGGGGTCAATTGAGATTTTGGAAAATTCAGAATCCACCCGTGCTGTTGCAGCACTATTTGGGTTAGTGCTACTACGTCCCCCAGCTGTTCCCTGGACCTTGCCCTTATCAGGAGATTGTCCAAGTAAGGGATAATTAATACACCTTTTCTTCGTAGAAGAAACATCATTTCGGCCATTACCTTGGTAAAGACCCGAGGTGCCGTGGACAATCCAAACGGCAGCGTCTGAAACTGATAATGACAGTTTTGCACCACGAACCTGAGGTACCCTTGATGTGAAGGGCAAATTGGGACATGCAGGTAAGCATCCTTGATGTCCAGGGACACCATAAAGTCCCCTTCTTCCAGATTCGCTATCACTGCTCTGAGTGACTCCATCTTGAACTTGAATTTTAGTATGTACAGGTTCAAAGATTTCAGATTTAGAATAGGTCTTACCGAGCCGTCCGGCTTCGGTACCACAAATAGTGTGGAATAATACCCCTTTCCCTGTTGTAGGAGGGGTACCTTGACTATCACCTGCTGAGAATACAGCTTGTGAATGGCTTCCAATACCGTCGCCCTGTCTGAGGGAGACGTTGGCAGAGCAGACTTTAGGAACCGGCGAGGGGGAGACTTCTCGAATTCCAACCTGTAACCCTGAGATATCTGCAGGATCCAGGGGTCCACCTGTGAGTGAGCCCACTGTGCGCTGAAATTCTTGAGTCGACCCCCCACCGCCCCTGAGTCCGCTTGTAAAGCCCCAACGTCATGCTGAGGGCTTTGCAGAAGCCGGGGGGGGGCTTCTGCTCCTGGGAAGAAGTTGCTTGGTGCACTCTCTTACCCTTTCCTTTGCCTCGGGGCAAATATGACTGTCCTTTCGCCCGCTTGTTCCTATAGGAACGAAAGGACTGCGGCTGAAAAGACGGTGTCTTTTTCTGTTGGGAGGGGACCTGAGGTAAAAAGGTGGATTTCCCGGCTGTTGCCGTGGCCACCAAATCCGATAGACCGACCCCAAATAATTCCTCCCCCTTATACGGCAATACTTCCATATGCCGTTTGGAATCCGCATCACCTGACCATTGTCGCGTCCATAAACTTCTTCTGGCAGATATGGACATCGCACTTACTCTCGATGCCAGAGTGCAAATATCCCTCTGTGCATCTCGCATATATAGAAATGCATCCTTTAAATGCTCTATAGTCAGTAAAATACTGTCCCTATCCAGGGTATCAATATTTTCAGTCAGGGAATCTGACCAAACCACCCCAGCACTGCACATCCATGCAGAGGCGATGGCTGGTCGCAGTATAACACCAGTATGAGTGTATATACTTTTCAGGGTAGTTTCCAGCCTCCTATCTGCTGGATCCTTGAGGGCGGCCGTTTCAGGAGACGGTAACGCCACTTGTTTTGATAAGCGTGTGAGCGCCTTATCCACCCTAGGGGGTGTTTCCCAGCGCGCCCTAACCTCTGGCGGGAAAGGATATAATGCCAATAACTTCTTTGAAATTAGCAGTTTTCTATCGGGGTTAACCCACGCTTCATCACACACTTCATTCAATTCGTCTGATTCAGGAAAAACTACAGGTAGTTTTTTCAGACCCCACATAATACCCCTTTTTGTGGTACATGCAGTATCAGAGATATGTAAAGCCTCCTTCATTGCCGTGATCATATAACGTGTGGCCCTACTGGAAAATACGTTTGTTTCTTCACCGTCGACACTAGATTCGGTGTCCGTGTCTGGGTCTGTGTCGACCGACTGAGGTAAAGGGCGTTTTACAGCCCCTGACGGTGTCTGAGACGCCTGTACAGGTACTAACTGGTTTTCCGGCCGTCTCATGTCGTCAACTGATTTTTGTAATGTGCTGACATTATCACGTAATTCCATAAATAAAGCCATCCATTCCGGTGTCGACTCCCTAGGGGGTGACATCACCATTACCGGCAATTGCTCCGCCTCCACACCAACATCGTCCTCATACATGTCGACACACACGTACCGACACACAGCAGACACACAGGGAATGCTCTTATCGAAGACAGGACCCCACTAGCCCTTTGGGGAGACAGAGGGAGAGTTTGCCAGCACACACCCAAGCGCTATAAATATATAGGAACAACCCTATAGAAGTGTTGTCTCCCTTATAGCAGCTTAATATATATCAAAAACGCCAAAAAAAGTGCCCCCCCCCCCTCTCTTTTTTACCCTGTTTCTGTAGTGCAGTGCAGGGGAGAGTCCTGGGAGCCTTCCTCGCAGCGGAGCTGAGCAGGAAAATGGCGCTGTGTGCTGAGGAGATAGGCCCCGCCCCCTATTTCGGCGGGCTCTTCTCCGGAGTTTGTGAGACCTGGCAGGGGTTAAATACATCCATATAGCCCCAAGGGCTATATGTGATGTATTTTTTAGCCAGAACAAGGTATTCTCATTGCTGCCCAGGGCGCCCCCTGCAGCGCCCTGCACCCTCCGTGACCGCTGGTGTGAAGTGTGTGACAACAATGGCGCACAGCTGCAGTGCTGTGCGCTACCTCATGAAGACTGAAAAGTCTTCTGCCGCCGGTTTCTGGACCTCTTCGCTTTTCGGCATCTGTAAGGGGGTCGGCGGCGCGGCTCCGGGACCGGACTCCATGGCTGGGCCTGTGTTCGATCCCTCTGGAGCTAATGGTGTCCAGTAGCCTAAGAAGCCAATCCATCCTGCACGCAGGTGAGTTCACTTCTTCTCCCCTAAGTCCCTCGTTGCAGTGAGCCTGTTGCCAGCAGGACTCACTGAAAATAAAAAACCTAAAAACTTTTTCTAAGCAGCTCTTTAGGAGAGCCACCTAGATTGCACCCTGCTCGGACGGGCACAAAAACCTAACTGAGGCTTGGAGGAGGGTCATAGGGGGAGGAGCCAGTGGCCTTACAAATAATGGTCACAGTAATAGCTGCTCACACACACTGCCCTCAGTAATGAAAGACACACATAATGCCCCAGTATATGCACTCACCACCACTGGTCCAAGTCCTGAATCCGCAGTAGAGCTGGCCCGACTGGCGGCTCTCATTTAAGTGCAGTGGGCTGTGGCTAGCAGAGGCTGCCGCAGCCGTGACATTGTAGTCGCCGGCTCCCCGATTAGAGGGGAAGCCGGAGGGATGGCAGTAGCAGCGGTGGCTGGCGGTAGCTACAGCTGCTGCACGTACAGTGTAACCCGGCTCCCTGGTTAGAAGGGAAGCTGGAGGGACGGCAGCAGCGGCGGCTGGCGGTAGCTACAGCTGCTGCACGTACAATGTAACCCGGCTCCCTGGTTAGAGGGGAAGCCGGAGGGACGGCAGCAGCGGCGGCTGGCAGTAGCTACAGCCGACACCCGTACAGTGTAACCCGGCTCCCTGGTTAGAGGGGAAGCAGGAGGGATGGCAGCGGCGGCTGGCGGTAGCTACAGCCACCGCACATACAGTGTAACCCGGCTCCCTGGTTAGAAGGGAAGCCAGAGGGATGGTAGTAGCAGCAGCGGCTGGCGGTAGCTACAGCCGCCGCACATACACACAGTGTAACCCGGCTACCTGGTTAGTGGAGGGGCAGCGCCGGCTAGCTGCAGCTACAATATTGGGGAATCTACAATAGCAGATAGCAGGGAAGCAGAACCTGCGGTGTACACAGCAGTTAACTCTCTGAGCCGTCTGCCGCGCACTACATCATCGGAGATGTAGTTTTCTCACACTGTACATTGAATACAGTGCAAAGTGTGAGAAAACTACATCTCCCAGGAAGCCGTGCGCCGCAAACGGCTTTACACTCTGTGGCTGTATCCGGGCCGGTTCAAATGCCTGTCCGAGCCGGATAAGGCCCGCGGGCCGGAGGTTCCCCACCCCTGCACTAGATAGTACACCGATCTTGCAAGGATTGACTTGCCTGCACAGTATCTTTTCTTGCAATACTGACCTGGCGGGACCACGCATCTGGATCGCAAGCGGTATAACACCTTGCGATTTTTACTATATAGTCAAAATTGAAAGAAAAAAATCTCACTGTGTGTACACACCATTACAGTTCGCTCTATTCAACTGCTAACAATTGTGGATCATAGCGGATACTGTAAACACATGATAATAAAATCCCACAGTGAAGATTAACAGTTAGAAAGATGAAATTCTACATTTATTATACTATTTCATAAATAAGTTTTTCTTGGTGTATTAACATCACTTTGTCTTTCTAGGTGAGCCAGAGCCTAAACGCTTCCGAGTGGATGAAGAAGGTGGCACAGAGCACTGTAATCTAGAATAGATTTTCAAAGGGAACTTTTATTTCTCCTTTTTTTTTTATTCACATTGAAATATTAGCACATGTTGTTTCATTAAATTCCAGTATTTTCTTAATAAAAGATTGACTAAATCAGTGTTTGTTTATGGTTGCTCATATGCTCCATCTTATTACCTATACATGCATATCTGCAGGTGCAAATAGTTTGATGTATTTTTGGATTTATAATATTTTTGGGTTAATGCTCCATTCATACAGGGCGACTTGTGCCTGTGTGCTAGGCGATCTAGTTAGCACAGATTGCTCAGCACACATCGCTGTACATGCTAAGCGATCTGACTAGATTTATACTGCATGCATGAATGACTTGAGCCAGCGATAGTGACGCCACGCATTGCTATGGGGCATACACATACGGAGCGATTTGTGCTTAATTTCTAAGCAATCTAGACAAGAAAAACAAAAGGGATTTTTCCCACGCACTCTGCTGGCTGTTAGTAAGAAGAACTATATACTATGTAATAATAGAAAATGTAGAGCTCTTCGTTACATATGTTTTGCAAAAGATATGATAAGCCTCCAGGCCACTTCACGGCTGCTCTATTACTGGAGGTAAGGCGCCGTGCGGATGCCAATGCCAAAAGCATCTCCACTTTCCAAGTGAGAAACTTCAACTCTATCTCTCGTAGAGGCTCAAACCAATCCGATTTAAGGAACTGCAACACCACATTAAGGTCCCATGGTGCCACTGGAGGCACAAAAGGAGGCTGGATGTGCAGTACGCTTTTCACGTAGGTCTGAACCTCTGGAAGAGAGGCCAATTGTTTTTGGAAGAACACGGACAAGGCTGAAATCTGGACCTCGATTGACCCCAATCGGAGGCCCACCTCCACACCAGCCTGCAGAAAAATGGAGAAAACGTTCCAAGTGAAACTCTTCCGTAGGAGCCTTCTTGGATTCACACCAAGACACATACTTTCTCCAAATATGGTGGTAATGTTTCGATATTACTCATTTCCTGGCCTGAATAAGTGTGGGAATGACTTCTTTTGGAATACCCTTGCGGCTAGGATCCGGCGCTCAACAGCCATGCCGTCAAACGTATCCGCGGTAAGTCCTGATACACGCACAGCCCCTGCTGCAGCAGGTCCTCACGAAGAGGAAGAGGCCGAGGATCTTCTATGAGCAACTCCTGAAGATCTGGGTACCAAGCCCTCCTTGGCCAGTCTGGGGCAATGAAGATTGCTCGAACCCTTGTTCTTCTTAGGATCCTGAGAACTTTTGGGATCAGCGGAAGTGGAGGGAAGACATACACTGACTGGAATACCTACTGGGTCACTAACGCATCCACTGCTATTGCTTGAGGGTCTCTCGACCTGGAACAATATTTCTGAAGCTTCTTGTTGAGACGAGATGCCATCATGTCTACTTGAGGAACTCCCCAAAGACTTGTCACCTCTGCGAAGACTTCTTGGTGGAGGCCCTCCTCTCCTGGATGGAGATAGTGTCTGCTGAGGAAGTCTGCTTCCCAGTTGTCCACTCCCGGAATGAAAATTGCCTACAGAGCTCTTGCATGTCTTTCTGCCCAGAGGAGGATCTTTGTCACCTCTGCCATTGCCGCTCTGCTTTTCGTTCCGCCTTGCCGGTTTATGTACGCGACTGCTGTTACATTGTCCGACTGGATCTGGACGGGTTGATCTTGAAGATGATGTACCGCTTGTCGGAGGCCGTTGGAAATGGCTCTCAATTCCAGCACGTTTATGTGAAGGCAGGCTTCCTGACTTGACCATTTTCCTTGGAAGCTTTCCCCCTGAGTGACAGCTCCCCAGCCTCGGAGACTTGCATCCGTGGTTACCAGGACCCAGTCCTGAATCCCGAATCTGCGTCCCTCTAGTAGGTGCGGACAGTATAGCCACCACAGGAGTGAAATCCTGGCTTTTGACGACAGGACTATTTTTCGGTGCATGTGAAGGTGGGATCCCGACCACTTGTCCAACAGGTCCCATTGGAATACTCTGGCATGGAACCTGCCAAACTGTATGGCCGCGTAGGCCGCCACCATCTTCCCCAACAACCGAATGCACTGATGGATCGACACACTGGATGGTTTCAATAATTGTTTTACCATTTTCTGGATTTCCAGAGCCTTTTGCACCGGAAGAAATACTCTCTGAACTTCCATGTCCAGAATCATCCCGAGAAAAGACCATCTTGTTGTCAGGACCCAGTCCTGAATCCCGAATCTGCGTCCCTCTAGTAGGTGCGGACTGTATAGCCACCACAGGAGTGAAATCCTGGCTTTTGACGACAGGACTATTTTTCGGTGCATGTGAAGGTGGGATCCCGACCACTTGTCCAACAGGTCCCATTGGAATACTCTGGCATGGAACCTGCCAAACTGTATGGCCGCGTAGGCCGCCACCATCTTCCCCAACAACCGAATGCACTGATGGATCGACACACTGGATGGTTTCAATAATTGTTTTACCATTTTCTGGATTTCCAGAGCCTTTTGCACCGGAAGAAATACTCTCTGAACTTCCATGTCCAGAATCATCCCGAGAAAAGACCATCTTGTTGTCAGGACCCAGTCCTGAATCCCGAATCTGCGTCCCTCTAGTAGGTGCGGACTGTATAGCCACCACAGGAGTGAAATCCTGGCTTTTGACGACAGGACTATTTTTCGGTGCATGTGAAGGTGGGATCCCGACCACTTGTCCAACAGGTCCCATTGGAATACTCTGGCATGGAACCTGCCAAACTGTATGGCCGCGTAGGCCGCCACCATCTTCCCCAACAACCGAATGCACTGATGGATCGACACACTGGATGGTTTCAATAATTGTTTTACCATTTTCTGGATTTCCAGAGCCTTTTGCACCGGAAGAAATACTCTCTGAACTTCCATGTCCAGAATCATCCCGAGAAAAGACCATCTTGTTGTCGGTTCCAATTGTGACTTTGGATAATTTATGATCCAACCGTGTTGTTGGAGTATCGACAGGGAGAGCGTGATGTTTTGTAACAGCTGCTCCCTGGATCTCGCCTTTATCAGGAGACCGTCCAGATAAGGAATTATATTGACTCCTTTTTGAAAGAAGGAGGACCATCATCTGCGCCATCACCTTGGTGAATACACTTGGTGCCGTGGAGAGACCGAAAGGTAACGTCTGGAACTGGTAATGGCAATCCTGAACCGCAAATCTCAGATAGGCCTGGTGAGAAGGATAAATGGGAACATTCAGGTAAGCATCCTTGATGTCTACCGACACCATGTAATCCCCCTCCTCCAGACTAGAAATCACTGCCCAGAGTGATTTTATCTTGAACTTGAACCGTTTCAAGTAGAGATTCAAATTTTTTAGGTTCAGGATCGGTCTGACCGAGTCGTCCGGCTTCGGAATTACAAAGAGGCTTGAATAAAACCCCTCCCCTTGTTGCGGCAAAGGCACCAGGACTACGACCTGGTCCTGACATAATTTTTGGATTGCCGCTGTTACTGCTTCTCTTTCTGGAAGAGAAGCTGGCAAGGTTGATTTGAAAAATCGGTATGGGGGAACGTCTTGAAACTCCAGTTTGTATCCCTGGGATACTATTTGCAATATGCAGGGATCCAGGCCAGACAGAATCCAACCTTGGCTGAACAGTTTGCGACGTGCCCCCACCCGAGCGTCCTCCCGCAAGGGAGTTCCAGCGTCATGCTGAAGATTTGGCAGAAGTAGGGGCAGACTTCTGCTCCTGGGAACCTGGAGCCGCTGTGGGCTTCTTTCCCCTTCCTCTTCCTGCAAAGAAGGGGGAACCTCTCGCTCTTTTGTATTTATTGGGCCGAAAGGACTGCATGTGTGTGTGTGATAGGTCTTTTTTGCCGGTGCAGAGGGCAAAAACGTTGACTTACCTGCGATAGCCGTCGAGACTAACGCATCCAGACCATCGCCAAATAAGGTCTCACCTTTATATGGGAGAGCCTCCATGTTTCTTTTGGAATCCGCATTCCACTGGCGAATCCACAATGCCCGCCTAGCTGATACCGCCATGGTAGCGGCTTGCGAACTCAAGAGTCCAATATTCTAGCATGTAGGTGGCAGCGTCTTTGTTATACCCTAACTTAAGGAGCACCTTATCTTTATCAACCGTGTCAATTTCTGATGACACGCTGTCTGACCATTTTTCAATAGCGCGACTGACCCACGCGCAGGCAATAGTGGGTCTGAGCAGTGTACCATTGGAAACATAAATGGATTTCAATGTAGTTTCCATCTTACGGTCAGCCGGCTCTTTTAGTGAAGCCGTGCCAGGTGCAGGGAGAATAACCTTCTTTGTCAACCTGGATAGTGCACTGTCTAACACAGGGGGCGATTCCCATTTTTTTCTGTCCCCTGCTGGGAAAGGGTAAGCTACCTGAATCCGCTTAGGAATATGACATTTTTTCTCAAGATTCACCCACATCCCTGCAAAGAGAGCATTTAGCTCGTGGGAAGGAGGGAACGTGACTTTGGATTTCTTTTCCTTACATAAATAAGCCTTCTCCTGGGGTACAGGCGAGGCTTCTGTAACTTCCAACACGTCCCTTATAGCCACAATCATATATTGTATATTTTTTTCCAATTTATGATCTATTTCTCTAGAGTCACTATCGTCGACACAAGAATCAGAGTGTGTTGGTATCAGTATTCTGTACAGCACACACTCACAGACACAGTGGGACTTATAAGGGGACAGACCCACAGTAAAATCTGTCAGAGGGACACAGTATAGGAGAAGCCAGTTCACAACCCCAGCGCCAGTATGTAATGTCTGTGAACACAGAATGCCCACAGACAACAGTGCTTTTACACAGTAATTCACACTAGTAATGCACCACCAAACACTTTGTGCCCCCCTTATTTGCACCCTGTACTTGCTGCCAGCAGTGGAGGAAAGGACCAGCGTTGTCTCTGCAGCTGAGGAGAGTCGGGAAATGGCACTGAGCAGTGTACTGGCTGCCTGAGGAAGAAGCTCCGCCCTGTTAATATTTATACTGGCGGGGGTAGGGCTGTGCCAGCGGCATCTTATGCCCCCTTTGCACCAGTTTAAGGTAAGTTTGCTGCCCAGGGCGCCCCCCTGCGCCCTGCACCCTGCAGTGCTCTGTGTGAGTGGGAGGCAATGGCGCGCTGCGCTCCCACCAGCCGTGCCGTACCTCAGTCGTCACTTTAGTTGCTGGAAGATCTATCTTCTCATACTCACCTGTCTTCAGACTTCTGGTTCTGCGAGGGGGGTGACGGCGTGCTGTGGGAGTGAGCATCTAGGCACAGCTAGCGTTCAGTTCCCTTCAGGAGCTAATGGTGTCCTGTCAGCCAGAAGCAGAGCCATGAAACTCTTCAGGAAGTTGGTTCTGCTTCTGCCCCCTCAGTCCCACAAAGCAGGGAGTCTGTTGCCAGCAGTTCTCCCTGAAAATAAAAAACCTAACATAAGTCTTTTTCAGAGAAACTCCGTAGAGCTCCTCAGAGTGCATCCAGTCTGGGCACATTTCTAAAACTGAGGTCTGGAGGAGGGGCATAGAGGGAGGAGCCAGTTCACACCCATTGAAAAGTCTTAAGAGTGCCCATGGCTCCTGAGGAACAGTCTATACCCCATGATCAATAAGTGGACCCCAGCATCCTCTAGGACATATGAGAAAATATGATTAGTTGCTATGGGTTACAATAAAAATAAAGTTTGTACATAGCATAGCCCAACATTTGAGTCTAGGTGCCCATAAGAATCACTGGCTCACGGTCATGAGCTAAATAAGCTTTATAAAGCATGATGTGCTATGCGTTCGTCAAATTTCTATATATTAATACCATCAAGCAGTCTCCATCATGATCATCAAGGCACCCTAACAGTCCCAGTTTTAAGGATATCTGTGACTGAGAACAGATAATTAAAGCAAAATAACTGAGACAATAATTAGCCTTTGCTCAAGCATGGATATGTTTAAAACATGGACTGTCAAGATGCCTTGAGGACTGGAATTTGAGAAAGAATGCTAAAAGCAGTGGTTCTCAAACTCTGGGGCAGATGTATGACCGTGCACTATGGGCTTTGTAGCCCATAGCGCACGCTATGGACTACACTTTCCGCACCCCCCACGTGTATTAATGCCAGGTTACCGTTCGGTGTGCTGGCCTGTGCGCGCCCCCGTCAATTACCGCCTTCCCGTTCTGAAGATAGGAGTTTCGATGTGCCATCTGATGTATGAAGGGGCCGTCTGTGGATTTTGACTCATTATCCTCCTGTCCTGCTATCGCCAGCTTCAGCCTTTTTGTTTCCCTTTCTTTTTTGTTTCAATAATAAAGCTTTATTAATCTATAACAGTGTCCCCTGCGGCCTCTAATGTCCGCGCCTCGACACTGCCCGGCACCACACAGCATCCTTCCACATCAAGTGCGCAGGCACACATGCGTGGGGACTGCTGTGTAGGAAGATTACAGCGCAGGCGCAGTGCTGCAACGAACGCTGAAGACGATAGGAGGACTGCATCTCTGAGGTGTGTTTTAGTGTATCGCTAGAACAGCAGGAGGGGGGTTCGTACATTCTGGTGATAAGTAACAGCATATCACCGCGATTATGCAGTCAAGTGCCAGACCACAAATAACGATCGTTATGGGACACTTAATACATCTGTCCCCCGGACCTCACACAGTTCATGTTTTCCTGATCATCTAGCAGGAGCACAGGTGCAGTCATTACTCACAAATACATTTTAAAAGATCACAAGTGGAGCTGATTATTTCACTTGCAATTCTGTGAGGAGACCTGAGAAACGTGAACTGTGTGGGGTCCTGAGGACAGAGCAGGGACGGATCTAGACTTTTCTTTAGGGAGGGCGGTTTACTGTTTAATCTTGACTCCTCCCTCTACAGTCCCAACTCCTCCCATCTGCAATCCTAACTCCTCCTCTCTCAATTCTGACTGAACTTTTTGAGTGAGACTGAGAGAGCTTTGTGATTGTTCTGTGTACATGTGACTGTGCTATGGGGTAATTGTATTTATTAGCGCTAGTATCCACACACCAGCAAATGACGGGCAAATGCTCTGTAACCCTTGCTCTCCTGGCTCCTCTGTGCTGCTGTGGTATAATAAGCTGCAGCACATCATTCTGCCTCAGGCTCTCCCCGGAGAGCTCTCTTCTGCTCAAAAGTGGGCGTGGCTATGACTGTGTTAGGGGGGCAGAGATGAGAACCTGTGTTATAGAGCAATCCACATGACCTGTTGGGGATATTTGATAACTGGAGTTGAGAGGCACTGTTATAAAGCAAGCTTAAACCACTTGCCTGCATTACTCCAGCTGATGTGTGTAAGTTTAGGCTATGTACAAAATGGGTGTGGTACAGAAGATCTCTACAATGACTAGGTCAACACTGACAAAAGGTCGACAGGTAGAAAAGGTCGACATGGGAAATGGTTGACACAAAAAAAGTCAACATTTTTTGGGGGTCATTTTCACCGTCAGAGCACAGGGAACCAAATTAGTGTACTATGTCCACTTGCATGGCTTGCGCAGGAGCCTTGGGCACTTTAAGAAATTAATAGTGTGGGCTGACTCCTCCCTCTATGCCCCATCCTACCATATTCAGTCTAGAAACTGTGCCCGAGGAGACGGACATACCTTGAGAGTAGGATTTAAGAAAACAGTGGTGAGATACGAACCAGCACCAACCAAACAAGAGGAAAGCCATGCTAACCAGACTTGAACAGGAACAGTAACGGCTGAAACCTTAATAATACTTAACTCAACAGTGCAGGAAACACGAAGCTCTGGGCGGGCGTCCAGTATCCTCTACGGACTACGAGAAAAGGATTTACCAATAGGTAATTAAAATCCTATTTTCTCTTATGTCCTAGAGCAGGGATGGGGAACCTTTGGCCCTCCAGCTGTTGTTGAACTACACATACCAGCATGCCTTGCTACAGTTTTGCTATTTGGCCATGCTAAAACTGTTGCAGGGCATGCTGGGATGTGTTGTTCAACAACTGCTGGAGGGCCGAAGGTTCCCCATCCCTGTCCTAGGGGATACTGGGGTCCACATTAGTACCATGGGGATGTACCAAAGCTCCCAAACCGGGTGGGAGAGTGCTGAGGCTCCTGCAGAACTGATTTACCAAACTGAAGGTCCTCAGAGGCCAAAGTATCGAACTTGTAGAACTTAGCAAACGTGTTCGAACCTGACCAAGTAGCCGAGACACCCCGGCAGCCGCCCAGGAAGATCCCATCTACCTAGTAGATTGAGCCTGTACAGATTTAGGACACGGCAAACCTACCGTGGAATAAGCATGCTGGATAGTAAGCCTGATCCAGCGTGCAATTGTCTGCTTTGACGCAGGACACCTAATTCTATTGGGATCATAGAAAACAAACAGCGATTCTGATTTTCTGCGACTAGCTGCCCGCTTCACATAGATCTTCAAAGCTCTCACAACATCCAAGGACCTTGAAGCAACAGAGGTGTCGGTAACCACCGGAACCACAATAGGTTGGCTGATATGAAACGCAGACACCACCTTTGGAAGAAACTGCTGACGATTTCTGAGTTCAGCTCTCCATGAAAAATCAAGTATGGGCTCTTGTGAGACAACGCCCCCAATTCCGACACACGCTCAACTTCCATGCCGTCAAATGAAGCCACGGTAAGTCTTGATAGACGAACAGCCCTTGTTGCAGAAGGTCCTCTCGAAGAGGAAGAGTCCACGGATCCTCTAGGAGCATCTCCAGAAATTCCACATACCAAGCCCTTCATGGCCAATCCAGAGCAATGAGAATTGCTTGAACCCTTTTCCCTTTTTATTCTTTTGAGAATTCTTGGGATCAATGGAAGTGGTGGAAACACGTACACCCTCTGATAGACCCAGGGGGTCACTAGAGCATCTATCGCCACTGCTTGTGGGTCTCTCGACCTGGAACAATACCGCTTGAGCTTCTTGTTGAGACAAGAGGACATCATGTCGATCTGTGGAATTCCCCACCGATGTGTTAAGTACCTAAACACCTCCGGGTAAAGGGCCCACTCTCCTGGATGGAGGTCATGTTTGCTGAGGAAGTCTGCTTCCCAGTTGTCCACTCCCGGAATGAAGAGTGCGGACAACACCACCACGTGTCTTTCCGTCCAGAGGAGAATTCTTGTTACCTCTGACATCGCTGCTCTGCTTTTCGTTCCGCCTTGTCGGTTTATGTACGTTACCGTCGTCACATTGTCCGACTGAACTTGAATGGCTTGATTTTGAAGAAGATGTGAAGCCTGCAGAAGGGCGTAGTATACGGCCCTTAGTTCCAGATGTTGATTGGAAGAGTGGCTTCCTAACTTGTCCATCTTCCTTGGAACTGTTCCCCAGGGTGACTGCTCCCCAACCTCTGAGGCTTGCGTCTGTGGTTAGAAGAATCCAATTTTGAATCCCGAATCTTCGGCCTCCATTAGGTGAGAAGTCTGAAGCCACCACCGCAGAGAAAATAAGAATTTACTTACCGATAATTCTATTTCTCATAGTCCGTAGTGGATGCTGGGGACTCCGTAAGGACCATGGGGAATAGCGGCTCCGCAGGAGACTGGGCACATCTAAAGAAAGCTTTAGGACTAACTGGTGTGCACTGGCTCCTCCCCCTATGACCCTCCTCCAAGCCTCAGTTAGGATACTGTGCCCGGACGAGCGTACACAATAAGGAAGGATTTTGAATCCCGGGTAAGACTCATACCAGCCACACCAATCACACCGTATAACTTGTGATCTGAACCCAGTTAACAGTATGATAACAGAGGAGCCTCTGAAAAGATGGCTCCCAACAATAATAACCCGATTTTTGTAACAATAACTATGTACAAGTATTGCAGACAATCCGCACTTGGGATGGGCGCCCAGCATCCACTACGGACTATGAGAAATAGAATTATCGGTAAGTAAATTCTTATTTTCTCTAACGTCCTAAGTGGATGCTGGGGACTCCGTAAGGACCATGGGGATTATACCAAAGCTCCCAAACGGGCGGGAGAGTGCGGATGACTCTGCAGCACCGAATGAGAGAACTCCAGGTCCTCCTCAGCCAGGGTATCAAATTTGTAGAATTTAGCCAACGTGTTTGCCCCTGACCAAGTAGCTGCTCGGCAAAGTTGTAAAGCCGAGACCCCTCGGGCAGCCGCCCAAGATGAGCCCACTTTCCTTGTGGAACGGGCTTTTACAGATTTTAGCTGTGGCAGGCCTGCCACAGAATGTGCAAGCTGAATTGTACTACAAATCCAACGAGCAATAGTCTGCTTAGAAGCAGGAGCACCCAGCTTGTTGGGTGCATACAGGATAAACAGCGAGTCAGATTTCCTGACTCCAGCCGTCCTGGAAACATATTTTCAGGGCCCTGACAACATCCAGCAACTTGGATTCCTCCAAGTCCCTAGTAGCCGCAGGCACCACAATAGGTTGGTTCAGGTGAAAACACTGGAACCACCTTAGGGAGAAACTGAGGACTCGTCCTCAATTCCGCCCTGTCCGAATGGAAAATCAGATAAGGGCTTTTACAGGATAAAGCCGCCAATTCTGACACGCGCCTGGCCCAGGCCAGGGCCAACAGCATGACCACTTTCCATGTGAGATATTTTAACTCCACAGATTTAAGTGGTTCAAACCAATGTGACTTTTGGAACCCAAACTACATTGAGATCCCAAATTGCCACTGGAGGCACAAAAGGAGGCTGTATATGCAGTACCCCTTTTACAAACGTCTAAACTTCAGGGACTGAAGCTAGTTCCTTTTTTGGAAGAAAATTGACAGGGCCGAAATCTGAACCTTAATGGACCCCAATTTCAGGCCCATAGACACTCCTGTTTGCAGGAAATGTAGGAATCGACCCAGTTGAATTTCCTCCGTCGGGCCTTACTGGCCTCGCACTACGCAACATATTTTCGCCAATTGCGGTGATAATGTTTTTGCGGTTACATCCTTCCTGGCTTTAGATCAGGATATGGATGACTTCATCCGGAATGCCTTCAGGATCCGGTGTTCAACCGGCATGCCGTCAAACGCAGCCGCGGTAAGTCTTGGAACAGACAGGGTCCTTGCTGGAGCAGGTCCCTTCTTAGAGGTAGAGGCCACGGATCCTCCGTGAGCATCTCTTGAAGTTCCGGTTACCAAGTCCTTCTTGGCCAATCCGGAGCCACGAATATAGTGCTTTCTCCTCTCCATCTTATCAATCTCAGTACCTTGGGTATGAGAGGCAGAGGAGGGAACACATACACTGACTGGTACACCCACGGTGTTACCAGAGCGTCTACAACTATTGCCTGAGGGTCTCTTGACCTGGCGCAATACCTGTCGAGTTTTTTAATCATGTGGACGACTTCTGGGTGAAGTCCCCACTCTCCCGGGTGGAGGTCGTGCTGAGGAAGTCTGCTTCCCAGTTGTCCACTCCCGGAATGAATACTGTTGACAGTGCTATCACATGATTTTCCGCCCAGCGAAGAATCCCTGCAGCTTCTGCCATTACCCTCCTGCTTCTTGTGCCACCCTGTCTGTTTACGTGGGTGACTGCCATGATGTTGTCCGACTGGATCAACACCGGCTGACCTTGAAGCAGAGGTCTTGCTAAGCTTAGAGCATTGTAAATGCCCCTTAGCTTCAGGATATTTATGTGAAGTGATGTATCCAGGCTTGACCCTAAGCCCTAGATATTCCTTCCCTGTGTGACTGCTCCCCAGCCTCGCAGGCTGGCATCCGTGGTCACCAGGACCCAGTCCTGAATGCCGAATCTGCGGCCCTCTAGAAGATGAGCA
This sequence comes from Pseudophryne corroboree, assembly GCF_028390025.1. Classification (NCBI taxonomy): domain Eukaryota; kingdom Metazoa; phylum Chordata; class Amphibia; order Anura; family Myobatrachidae; genus Pseudophryne; species Pseudophryne corroboree. The sequence goes on from NC_086455.1 coordinate 83,487,985, forward strand.
CTCTGCAACCACCACAGGATGGATACCCTTGTCCTTGGTGACAGGGTTATCCGCTGATGCATCTGAAAATGCAACCCGGACCATTTGTCCAGTAGGTTCCACTGGAAAGTTCTTGCGTGGAATCTAACGAATGGGATTGCTTCGTAGGAAGCCACCATTTTTACCCAGAACCCTTGTGCATTGATGCACTGAGACTTGGTTCGGTTTTAGGAGGTTCCTGACTAGCTCGGATAACTCCCTGGCTTTCTCTTCCGGGAGAAACACCTTTTTTCTGGACTGTGTCCAGGAACATCCCTAGGAAACAGAAGACAAGTCGTCGGAACCAGCTGCGATTTTGGAATATTGAGAATCCAATCGTGCTGCCACAACACTACCTGAGATAGTGCTACACCGACTTCCAACTGTTCCCTGGATCTTACCCTTATCAGGGAATCGTCCAAGTAAGGGATAACTAAAATTCCCTTCCTTCGAAGGGATATCATTTCGGCCATTACCTTGGTAAAGACCCGGGGTGCCGTGGACCATCCCTACGGCAGCGTCTGAACTGATAGTGACAGTTCTGTACCATAACCTGAGGTACCCTTGGTGAGAAGGGTAAATTTTGACATGAAGGTAAGCATCCTTGATGTCCCGAGACATCATGTAGTCCCCTTCTTCCAGGTTCGCAATCACTGCTCTGAGTGACTCAATCTTGAATTTGAACCTCTGTATGTAAGTGTTCAAAGATTTTAGATTTTAGATTTAGAATCGGTCTCACCGAGCCGTCTGGCTTCGGTACCACAATAGTGTGGAATAATACCCCGTTCCCTGTTGCAGGAGGGGTACCTTGATTATCACCTGCTGGGAATACAGCTTGTGAATGGCTTCCAAAACTGCCTCCCTGTCGGAGGGAGACGTCGGTAAAGCCGACTTTTGGAAACGGCGAGGGGGAGACGTCTCGAATTCCAATATGTACCCTTGAGATATTACCTGAAGGGTCCAGGGGTCTACTTGCGAGTGAGCCCACTGCGCACTGAAATTCATTGAGAACGGGCCCCCACCGTGCCTGAGCTTGTAAGGCCCTAGCGTCATACTGAGGGCTTTGCAGAGGCGGGAATGGGTTTCTGTTCCTGGGAACTGGGTAATCTCTTCAGCCTTTTTCCTCTCCCTCTGTCACGAGCAGAAAAGAGGAACCTTTTGTCCGCTTGCCAACAAAGGACTGCGCCTGATAATACGGCGTCTTATTTTGAGAGGCGACCTGGGGTACAAACGTGGATTTCCCAGTTGTTGCCGTGGCCACCAGGTCTAAAAGACCGACCCCAAATGTCCCCTTTCAAAGGCAATACTTCCAAATGCCGTTTGGAATCCGCATCACCTGACCATTTTACTGGTAGAATTGGACAACGCACTTATACTTGATGCCAGTCGGCAAATATTCCGCTGTGCATCATGCATATATAGAAATGCATCTTTTAAATGCTCTATAGGCAATAATATACTATCCTTATCTAGGATATCAATATTTCCAGTCAGGGAATCCGACCATGCCAACCCAGCACTGCACCTCCAGGCTGAGGCGATTGCTGGTCGCAGTATAACACCAGTATGTGTGTGAATACATTTTTGGATACCCTCCTGCTTTCTATCAGCAGGATCCTTAAGGGCGGCCATCTCATGAGAGGGTAGAGCCCTTGTTCTTACAAGCGTGTGAGCGCCTTATTCCCCCTAGGGGGTGTTTCCCAATGCACCCTAACCTCTGGCGGGAAAGGGTATACAGCCAATACTTTTTAAGAAATTATCAATTGTTATCGGGGGGAAACCCACGCATCATCACACACCTCATTGTATTTCTCAGATTCAGGAAAACTACAGGTAGTTTTTCCCTCACCGAACATAATACCCCTTTTTGGTGGTACTCGTATTATCAGAAATGTATAAAACATTTTCCATTGTCTCAATCATGTAACGTGTGGCCCTACTGGAAATCACGGTTGTCTCTTCACCGTCGACACAGGAGTCAGTATCCATGTCGGCGTCTGTATCTGCCATCTGAGGTAACAGGCGCTTTAGAGCCCCTGACGGCCTATGAGACGTCTGGACAGGCACAAGCTGAGTAGCCGGCTGTCTCATGTCAACCACTGTTTTTTTATACAGAGCTGACACTGTCACGTAATTTTCAACAGTACATCCACTCAGGTGTCGACCCCCTAGGTGGTGACATCACTGTTACAGACACTCTGCTCCGTCTCCACTTTTTCTCCTCATACATGTCGACACAAACGTACCGACACACAGCACACACACAGGGAATGCTCTGATAGAGGACAGGACCCCACTAGCCCTTTGGGGAGACAGAGGGAGAGTATGCCAGCACACACCAGAGCGCTATATATATATATACAGGGATAACCTTATATAAGTGTTTTTCCCCTTATAGCTGCTGTATGTTTTAATACTGCGCCTAATTAGTGCCCCCCTCTCTTTTTTTAACCCTTTCTGTAGTGTAGTGACTGCAGGGAAGAGCCAGGAAGCTTCCCTCCAACTGAGCTGTGAGGGAAAATGGTGCCAGTGTGCTGAGGAGATAGGCTCCACCCCCTTTTCGGCGGCCTTATCTCCCATTTTTCTGTATATTCTGGCAGGGGTTAAATGCATCCATATAGCCCAGGAGCTATATGTGATGTATTTTTTGCCATGTAAGGTATTTTTATCATGTTTTATTGCGTCTCAGGGCGCCCCCCCCCAGCGCCCTGCACCCTCAGTGACCGGAGTATGAAGTGTGCTGAGAGCAATGGCGCACAGCTGCAGTGCTGTGCGCTACCTTATTGAAGACAGGAACGTCTTCTGCCGCCGATTTTTCCGGACCTCTTCGCTCTTCTGGCTCTGTAAGGGGGCCGGCGGCGCGGCTCCGGGACCCATCCAGGCTGGGCCTGTGATCGTCCCTCTGGAGCTAATGTCCAGCAGCCAAGAAGCCCAATCCACTCTGCACGCAGGTGAGTTCGCTTCTTCTCCCCTTAGTCCCTCGATGCAGTGAGCCTGTTGCCAGCAGGTCTCACTGAAAATAACAAACCTAAACTAAAATTTTCACTAAGAAGCTCAGGAGAGCCCCTAGTGTGCACCCTTCTCGTCGGGCACAGAAATCTAACTGAGGCTTGGAGGAGGGTCATAGGGGGAGGAGCCAGTGCACACCAGTTAGTCCTAAAGCTTTCTTTAGATGTGCCCAGTCTCCTGCGGAGCCGCTATTCCCCATGGTCCTTACGGAGTCCCCAGCATCCACTTAGGACGTTAGAGAAATCCTGGCTCTTGGCGACAGACGTATCCTATGGTGTATGTGTAGATGCGATCTGGACCATCTGTCCAACAGATCCAGCTGGAAGGGCCTTGCGTGGAACATTCCGTATTGCAGTGCTTCATAAGCCGCCACCATCTTCCCCAAAAGACGAATGCACCGATAACCAGGGTGGTTTTAGAACCTCCCGTACCATCGACTGGATTACCAATGCCTTTTCCAATGGAAGGAAAACTCTCATTGCTTCCATGTTCAGTATCATTCCCAGAAACGGAAGTTTCCTTGTTGGTTCCAGGTGAGATTTTGACAGGTTCAGAATCCACCCGTGCTCTTAGAGCAGTCGAGTCGAAAGTGCAATGCTGTCCAGCAGCTTCTCCCTGGATGCTGCTTTTATCAGCGGGTCGTCCAGGTACGGCAGTTATGTTCACTCCCTGTCTGCGTAGAAGGAACATAATCTCTGCCATGACCTTCGTGAACACCCGTGGTGCCGTCGAGAGGCCAAAAGGCAGGGCCTGGAACTGGTAGTGACAGTCCTGTAATGCAAACCTTAGATAAGCCTGATGAGACGGCCAGATTGGGATGTGAAGATACGCATCCTTGATATCCAGGGACACCAAGAATTCCCTTTCCTCCAGACCTGAGATCACCGCTCTCAGAAACTCCATCTTGAAATTAATCTGAAGACCTGCAAATACGGGTTCAGGGATTTGAGGTTTAAAAATGGGTCTTACCGAACCATCCGGTTTTGGAACAACAGACAGGTTGGGGTAGTAACCTTTGTTCTGTAAGTGAGGTGGAACTGGAACAATGACCAGAGTCTGTACCAGTTTTTGTATTGCTGCCTGTAAAGTTATACTTTCTTCTGCAGAAGCTGGTAAGCCTGATTTGTAGAATCTGTGAGGTGGGAGTTCCTGAAACTCCAGTCTGTAGCCCTGGGTGATAAAATCTGTGACCCAGGGATCTAGGCCTGATGTTGCCCATATGTGACTGAAATATCTTAAGCGGGCTCCCACCTGCCTGTCTTCTAGGCAGTGCGGTCCACCGTCATGCTGAAAGCTTTGAGGAAGCAGAGCCGGAGGTCTGTTCCTGTGAGCCTGAAGGTGCAGGTTTTCTGGGTTTACTTCTATTACCCTTGAAGGTAGTAGAATTACCTTTGGATTTACCGTTGAATTTTGCTGTCCGAAAGGACTGCAGAGTTGGAGCCGTGTAGGTTTTCCTAGCCGGGGGTGCTGCAGAAGGAAGGTATGTAGACTTACCCGCCGTAGCCTTGGATATCCACGTATCCAGTTCATATTCAAACAGGGCTTCACCTGTGAAAGGTAGGCTCTCCACACCCTTTCTGGAATCCGCATCCCACTTACGTAGCCATAAGCCCCTACGTGCTGACACGGCCATGGCCGTGGAGCGTGCGTGGAGTAAGCCTCTCTCTGTTAGGACCTCGACCATAAAATTAGCTGAGTCCTGTATATGTTGTAGGAGTAAAACTATCTCCCCCCTATGCAAGGAATCTAAGTCCTCTATCAGAGTACCTGACCATTTGGAAATGGCCCTAGAGATCCAAGCGCAAGCTATAGTGGGTCTCTGGGCCACCCCCACAGCCGGGTACAGAGATTTGAGAGTGGTCTAAATCTTGCAGTCAGCCGTGTCCTTTAAGGAAGCTGCACCTGGGACCGGTAAGATTATCTTACGGGACAACCTAGACATTGAGGCATCAACAATTGGCGGGACTTCCCACTTTTTCCTATCATCCTGCGGAAAAGGGAAAGATGCTATTAACCGTTTTAGGTATCTGAAACTTTTTGTCAGGATTGACCCAAGTTCCTTCAAATAGAGAATTTAACTCCTTAGATGCAGGCAAAGTAGCAGATGATTTCTTTTTTACCTTAAAATGGGATTCCTCAGTATCTTCTATCACTTTATCAGGAATGTGCAGGACCTCCCTAATAGCTTCTATAAGGGCCTGAATTCCCTGTGACGGAGCTGCATCCCCCCACCCAAGTCCACCCCACCCTCCTCTGTGTCAGTGACATCATCATCGGTGTCAGTATGCAGGATCTGGGCCAGGGTACGCTTTTGTGAACAAATGGCAGGGGTCTGAGACGCTGGTATGGGAACTGAATCCCTATTCATCAGGTCATCCATAGACTGTCTTAAGTATTGCGTCTCTTTCTCAGTTTGGGACAATTTATGAGAAATATTTGAGATCATCCCTTTCAGTGAATCTAACCACACCGGTGCTGACCCACTAACCTGAGAAGGTGTACCATCTTGAGTACACTGTAGTGAGCCCCCCAGGGATGAGAAGCACGTTGCAGTACAGGACACACACTGCTTTGACAAGGCAACAAGAAAAAAAAAAAAAAACACAGCCACACAGTAGTGAAGAGGTTAAAAACACAGTTTACCCACACAGAGCCCTTTAGGGAGACGGGTCGCAAACTAAGTACCCTTAATAGGGGCTCCCTTTCCCCCCCCCACCATCTCCTTTGCTATAACCCCCTGGTACCGCTGAGGTAACCTGGAGTCCTGAAGGAGGAGCTGCACTGTCCCTGTGAGACAATTCAGTGAGATCTGCATAGGGTAAATGGCGCTGGTTGAGCTTCTGGATTCGCTCATGGTGAATCCCCGCCCCCTTAATGGAGCACGTCTTCCCGTTTTTTTTTATATACTGGCTGCGGTGTTTGTGTGCTTACCAGTGGGTTAGAACCCCTGTGCGCCAGTGTGGGTCTCAGTAGTGGCTTCAGCTCGCCCCTCACCGCGGATACACAGCCTTACAGTGCGTTACTGAAGCCTGGTGCAGCAGCCTGTCAGCGCTGCGCTCCTGCCCTTGTGCCGCCATTAGCACCGGCAACCCGCTAACCACTCTTCTTACTTCTGGCTCTGTTAGGGGTGGCGGTGTGCTGCGGGAACTTACGCTCGCCGTGGTGTGACTTGCGAATGGCTCCCTCAGGAGCTATGTCCTGTCAGCGGAGAAACGGGACCATTAACTCTGTAGGAAGTTGGGCCGTTCTCCCCCCTAAGTCCCACGAAACAGGCATGCTGGTGCCACCCAGCACTGCCTGAAAATAATAAATAGAAATTAAATACAGAAAACTTTTCAGGAGCTTCCCTAAGCGTGACCGGGCTCCTTCAGGCACATTTTCTAAACGGAGTCTGGTAGGAGAGGCATAGAGAGAGGAGCCAGCCCACGCTATTAATTTCTTAAAGTGCCCAAGGCTCCTAGTGGACCCGTCTATACCCTATGGTACTAATGTGGACCCCAGTTCCCTCTAGGACGTAAGAGAAATACAAGAATAACCCCTTAAACCATTGTTGATCGTATGTGTGTCAACCTTTCGTTTATGTCGACCTAGACATTGGGGGTCATTCCGAGTTGATCGCTCGCTAGCTACTTTTTACAGCCGTGCAAACGCACAGTCGCCCCCAACTGGGCAGTGTATATTTGCTGTGCAAGGGTGTGATCGCATGTGCAGCCGAGCGGTACAAAAATAGTTTGTGCAGTTTCTGAGTAGCTCAGAACTTACTCAGCCTTTGCGATCACTTCAGCCTTTCCGGTCCCGGAATTGACGTCAGACACCCGCCCTGCAAACACTTGGACACGCCTGCATTTTTCAAAACACTCCCAGAAAACTGTCAGTTGCCACCCACAAACACCCTCTTCCTGTCAATCTCCTTGCGATCGGCTGTGCGATTGGATTCTTTGTTAAATCCATCGCACAGCAACGATTCGCTTTGTACCTGTACGACGCGCCTGTGCACCCATACAAAATTGCATTAAAATCCTGCATTTAAGATATGATTTTAGTGCAAGTGAACTACATGTAAAGTGTAAACTAAAAAACATAGGAGACTGTACACACACACACTTGCATTTCTCCCTTCGTGCTATTACATTGCATTGCTTTTTTTTTTGTAATTCTTGTTCACTTTCAGTAGTACATCTCGTGCATGCCAACACAACTGGAAACACACTGAGATACTATTTGCATTCATTTCCTGCTCCGTTACAGATGCATGTTTAAAAGAAATGCAGACTGAACAGAATGCATGAATGCAGTGTCGTAGATAGACTGGTCAAACACAGTAAGATACGTATTGCAAACACCAAAGTGTACATAGCCTAAGGTTGTCTGGCATACTGAGACATGTAGTTCCACAACAGCAGTCTAACCATGCAGGTGCAGATAATACATTTCTTTATCCATAACAGTAATTGCATGCTCTCTACTAGAATCTGTCACCAATAGTTTTCTGTCTCTTTGCTGTATAGCGAAAATAAAATAAACCGCTCTGCATTAGTGACAACAGAACGCTTCTCGTTCAAGCAATGCTGCGCACTCGGACTAATGCTCTGCAAATATTTATTCAACAAATCCTCGTAAAAAACGGAAATCCACAAACTAATAAAACTTGGCTTTATTTAAAAATAAACAGAAAAATGTACAACTTCTTAGAGAAATCCCAGTGATATAAATGGAATTATTCATTGCTTCCATCAGACGTGACTTGTTGTTTCAGTTGCTGCGCTATAGGAGCAAAAAAAATGTATTGGGACTTAGGTTGTTCTCTCCAAAAAAACACTTCCCCTCAAACACAGCTGTCTTTATTAAAGTGCACAGCAGCCTAGGTATGGTGCAGATGGCAGTCATTTTACCAGATTGGCTTGTGCTAGATGCTGGTCCGGTGCCAGCGTGCCTTCCATCCAGACTGGGGTATGCAAGTTAATGTGGCAGCCAGAACAGCCCGCTGAAAGCATCCTGCAGTGCCCTGTGGCATGCAAGAGAGGAAGTATAGCCTCCGGCTAGATCCTGTGGGGAGGCGGCCCGTACATGGTTTAGATACCTGGAACAAAGGAGAACATTGTTTTAGCAACAAAACCTATAAATACAATGCTAATTCATTTTACTAGGGGTATCCAGATGTGCACGATTCAGATTCGCCACTGTAGCTCGTTACCACTAGTATTCAACAGATACATAAATATGCTGTGAATTTCAGAAGAAGAAAAAAACGTTTAGGGAAGCAACTGATTCATACAACTGATTAAAAGCCTATTAGACTACTGTTATGCTTTCATTCTTACATGTCGGCATAGCAGAGCTTTGGGTTATGTTGAGTCATTAACATTGCTTCACAGAACAAACAGACTTTCAATGTGCATGATTCTTTCTGGGGTAGCAACAAGAAACTTAAAACAGATGCCTTTCTGGCAGGAGCCAGGGGGGAAAAGAAATACAGGACCACCAGTAAAACACCTCGGATGGTTTAATACTGTGTTGATGCCATCATGCTTGGAAAGGGACATCCCAAACAGGAATTTAAATTATGATGTGTTCAGTCTCCTGCGGTTATATTGCTTCACCTGTGTTTCATTTGGCCACCTTAGAGATCCTGAAAGTGAATTTCTGCTGATCTAACCCGTGGCATCCACCATTTAAAGGACACAAATATTTTGTGAAATATTAAACAAGAATATAAAACTTGCTACTCATACTAACCCGGACCTTCCATTACAGCTTTGTTCAAAAGTAAAGTGTAATGGAGTACATCCCACTGCTCTAATGTTTATATCGCACACAAAAAGCTCAAATAGCAAAGCCTGGCATGTCAGTTATTCCTCCTTCAACCTTGCTGTAACCGTTCGTTGATATGGCAACTACAAGCCTCATATGTTACTCACATTCTAAATGCATCCAAGTGATGCAATCTAAGGAAGGCTGAATTGCAACAAATAAATTTCATTGCAGTTACTTTACAAATTCATCTCAATGATCGTACATAGGGGCTAATTCAAACCTGATTGTTGCTATGTGTTTTCGCACAGCAGCGTTCAGGTCTGAACCGCGCATGCCAGACAGCCGACGACTGTCTTGGCCCTGCGATCGCCTCTGCCTGACTGACCGGCGGTCGCTGGGCGGGAGGGGGCGGCCCGCCGTCGTTTAGGGGGCGCGGTCCGGGCAATGCAGGCTTGCCTGGACCGTTGGGTGGGGCAACCCGGCCACCGACCAGTAGTTCCCTGCCAGCGTGCAGGAGCTGCGCTAGCTGGGAGCTACTCTTCTGCCTGACATGCGGGCGGATTAGCCCTGTGCTGGGCGTCTCCCCCATGTTGAAGACTGATCACATCTACAATCAGGTCTGAATTAGGCCCATAGTGTGTAGAATAAATCCCACATCTACATCTGTGTAGGGGATCGTTCAGTGCCCATACACAATGATTACAATAGCCAATTAGACCTCATTGGCTGCAAGTTGGTTCCATCTGAACTGGCAGAATTAACATCAGAGGCTGATCTCAATCCAAGTGCTCAGTATAGAATAATTCTGGCACTTATGTTAGAAGTAACTCATCCTGCTGCCTATCATTAAACTGCACTTCTGGAACAAGCTCCATGGCTGCACAGTGATGATGATCATCAGTGTCCTAACATTTACATACCCTAAAGAAGAAGAAAAACCATAGTTGCCTAATTCTCCTTATAGGTGTCTCACACTAGGAGATGTCTTGAACTCCTGAGAGAGCAGATGATTCTCCCACAAGGACATGTATTTGCTTGTAAAATAGACTAGGGCATTCCATGATAACGTAAATTGTTTCAAGCCACGCCCACCTCAGTGCACACTGAGGGCCTAATTCAGACCTGATAGCAGCAGCAAAATAGTTCTCTAATGGGCAAAACCATGTGCACTGCAGGGAAGGGGGGGAGAGAGAAAGGGGCAGATATAACGTGCACAGAGATTTAACATGTGCAGGGTGAATACTGGCTGCTTTATCATACCTCCCAACTGTCCCGATATTCGGACCCTGTCCTGCTGTCCCACCCGCGGGCAGCAGTGTCCCGCGGGCAGGGGGGCATTGGGAGAGCTTTTGCTCACCCGCTGCTCTGATCACTGATTACGCGCACGGCATGTATTCACTGCTAGGAGGGGAGCGGGGGCTGCCCAGCTGCTCGGTGAGCGCTGGGCACGCCCCCAAAAGGCAGGAAAATGGGCAGTTTGTCGAGGCCACGCCCATTACAAGCAAGGTCACATCCCCTTTTTGGGTCGGAGCGCGGCTTCGCTGCGCGAGAGTCCTGATTTCGCCAAGGAGAAAGTTGGGAGGTATGGCTTTATTTTTACACTGCAATTTAGATTTCACTATGAACACACCCCACCCAAATCTAACTGTCTCTGCACATGGTATATATGCCCCCCTGCAGTGCACATGGTTTTGCCCATTAGAGAACAATCTTGCTGCTACGATCAGGTCTGAATTAGGCCCTAAGTGGGCAGTGGCGTGATGAGACCGGTATACCCCTTTCAGACCAAAGTCCCGGGTCACTGAACATTGGTTTCAAGCAGAATCACAGTAGCTTGATACCTGTTCACACCACAGGCTCGACCCAGGATACTGCCAGGGCTTACCTTTGCCAGCATTTGGAGATTATGCCATCTCCAAGCGCCATGAATGCGGCTCTCCCTATGCTGTGAATGGGACCCACTCACACTGCCCTGTAACCTGTGTAGATTACTCTGGTTGGATCCTGAGGTCACTAAACCCGGGTTAACCCTTTCATACCAATCTGCGGCCTAGGTTAACCCAGCAATAACCCGGGTTTTTGCGCTAGTGTGAAAGGGGTATTAGTGTCATTCTACTTTCACATCAAACATTGCAAAGTGGACAAGTGGCGTGCTATCCATAGCATCCAATCTGATCCTACAGTAGCTATATATATATTTTTTATTTACAGTTTCTTATATAGCGCAGCATATTCCGTTGTGCTTTACAATTGGAAACAGTGAGAAGACAAACTGGTTAATAACAGCCAAAGGTAGGAGGGCCCTGCTCGCAAGCTTACACTCTATAGGGAAACAGGAAAAATCACTGTATAGAATTTAGAAGACAAATGGCAGCTAGAATCTGATTGTTTGCTATAGGTATCACCAGTGTCAGACTGGGGCATGTAGGCCCCCCGAGGAAATGCAGTGGTAGGGGCCCATGTTAGGGGTGTGGCCAGTCTGCAGAGGGGGTGTGGTCTGCCACCTCACTGGTTTGATTAACCATTAGAGAGTGCAACTTTTGGGCCCCTTCATAAATATATACAGTAAATTCACCTGCTGCATGCATGATAATAATGTATAAGATTAATAACAGCAATACACTGTAGAAAATACACCATTGTCCAGTATAAGGTAACATGTATAATTCAAGTGCACAGTCTGGAACCTGATCCTTAGAGCAGGAGGTGGGGCCCCAGGCAGTGGGGCCCACCGGTGGTTTCCCCTGTACCCCTGTGGGCCAGGCCAAGCCTGGGTATCACCTTTGCTTGCCCTCTTTAGAAGAGTTTACTATGACTCCCTCATTATCCTTTACGAATAGATATTGTCATTTTATATTGCTGCCAGAACAAAGTACATGGGAAATGTTACCAAATACAGTGCTGAGGTACTGGAGAAAATGTGATGTCTTCCTTTCCCAAACACGACCTACACAGTGTTTAACATGGCAGCCAGACATTTCCTACTGCAGCATAGGTTAAAACGTTACTGACAAAGATTGCAAACCATTAAACATCACAGAACCAGCAGTAATTCCTTATGAATACCTGCCAACGGCCTCTTACCAGGGCCCCAGACCAACGAGAAAAGAATTTCCTCTGTGAAAAAGACGAAAACCATTTTAAAACATTTTTTTTTTTACTAGAGCAGACCGCATAAAATAATGTCTTTTATTGCTCTAAACCTCAACTTAATAGTGATTGTTTCTGTAAATTCTATACTGGTATAAACTACTTTTTGCAACCACATATGTTGTGTTATGTTGTAGGTGGCGCCTTACTGACATTTTTCATTTCTAATGCCCAATATGCTCTTAGGGTGTGACTAGGTAAAAGCAAATTCTTAATATCCAGGATTTAAAGATATCGTCCTTTGTGAAAATATTATCTACATAAGCAATGGCCTACGTGGGATTTTCGAAGTGGCAGTATGGTAAATGTACCGGACACAGGAGGGAAAGGGTTAAATATACTTTAGCCCTAATTTGAGATGAATTTTAACACTAATAAAACACAAAACTACAAATACAAAATGATAGCACTTTAAAGGGCAGATTCAGTTGTTGATCTTCCCAGCCACCACTAGATGGCGCCCAACAGAGCAATTCAATTGTTGCTCCATTAGGGCACGCATGCAAGTGTGGAGATTAATTGCAGCTTAGAAATGTGTGTAAACTCCTTGGTTTTGGCGCTCAAACTCCCTAACCTGTACTTTAGACGAGTTTAGCCGCTAAGCGTGGCTAAACCCAGTACTAATTGGTGCACATATGGGGTATGTATGCCAATGGGGACGACGACAATTGAATAGCCCCGGTGGGCGCCTAATACATTTTACTAAATATGGTAAGCATATAAAATATGACTGTGTCTTACCTGTCAAATGTGTAATGGCTCACTTGGACTACTGTATAAGTGTAAAAGAAATAACTGGCAAGAGAGTACAGTAAAGTTGTAACCTGGGAATTCCATCAAAAGCTTTAACTATAACATCCTATGGTGGGAATTCAATTTAATCCACGAATGTTAATTCAATTGCTCCAGATAGCTAGCACCATCATGCATTTTGTTTTACCTGCCCAAGGCAGGAGACACAAAATCCCCAATAACTGCCATTTTTTGCGGCCGCAGTTGCGATAAACTCATGGATCCGGGATAAGAGCCCTGTGTTTTCGCACAAAAACCGCTGCAAAAATGGGGTAACTGAATTACCAGGAAAAAAATTGCAGTAAATTGGGTAACTTAGTTCCCCCCTATAGCTCCAATACATTCTGCAGCGATATCAGACCCTTCAGCATGACCCTTTCCCACCAGCCCCTGGACTTCCCAGTTTATTTACAACTTTCTTACTCTACCCTCTCACTCGGCCACGTCGTCTCCTCACCGGCTGTAAACTACATCATGCCTTGTTCCATCTGTCGTTGCAGAAGGAGGATTGGCAAGGGGCAAATGAGTTCCTCGGCTCCCACTGTGCATGAAGGAGATGGGATAGCCAACATCTATTATTATATAGATTGCAGTCACATGTGTTGCACGAAGTAACTAATAAGAACATTGTTTTAACACAGGGATCTGCATTCATAAATGACCTGGGAAGTCTAGGAGCCGATGGAGGGGGCATGTTGGAGGTTCTGCGATATACAATCAGGAGAAGTTATTCAGGTACATTCATTCCTGCTTCAGCAGAGTTTACAATCTAAATTTCCCTAACAATCCCATGTTCACAGACATTAGGGGGTAGACTTAGAATAGAAAAGTGATGTTTGCCCATAGCAACCAGATTCTGGGCTAGATGCATCATCGCTTGAAGAGTGATAACAAGATGAGAGAAAAAGTACCAGCCAATCAGCTCCTAACTGTAATTTTCAAACACAGCCTGTAACATGTGGCAGTTAGGAGCTGATTGGCTGGTACTAGGGTGGCAAATCCTGGGATCGGTGGGATCCCGGGATTTAGCCCAAAAATCAGCCTGGATTCAATCCCAGGATTGGAAGCTCTTTTGTTTTTGTTTTTTTTAATGCCGGGCAGCATTGAGCTTCCTTAGGAGGCTCAGACGCTGCCTGACTCCCTCCTCCAGGCTCCTCCTGCGCAGTGTGACGTGAAGTCAGAGGTCACGCTGCGCAGCCAGCTGTCCGCCACCCGAACCTGACCGAACTGGAGGAAGTTATCAACCTGCCTCCCAGGTACCATGTTGGTGAGTTATGTGTGCAGGGCAAGGCCACAGGAAACGAACCAATTGCGAGAATCCCTGGATTGACCATTTTTCAATCCCAAAACCTGGAATTGCGAAAATGGTGCGGGATTGGCCACCCTAGCTGGTACTTTTTCTCTCTCCAATTTATCACTCTCAAAGCGATGATGCATCTAGCCTCCAATCATTTTCTAGGATGCCACAGAAAAATTATAGCTAGACTCTAGTTGCTATGGGCAACACCACTTTTAAATTTATAGAAATTATCCCTAGGGCAACCTTATGTACTTCAAAGGCCAAATGGGGATTCTGTGTAATTCAAAAGGGCATCGCATTACCCTTAGTCAGAGAAAGAGACTATCTGTAATATCACGTCAGTATTGGATATTCCTGCTTTCATGGGAAATGACCCAATAACTCAAATAAAATATCCTATTAATATAAACTGTACTTTTACGCTATGAGCAAGGCACAAATAAAATGACTAGCGCACCAATTTGCATAATCTGATTACTCAGGAACTGATACATAATCACATCAACATAAACATCTAGGTGCACATATTGAATGCATGTCTGTGTTTATGTGTATTATTTTAATGGATGATGGGAACCATGTGCTTCATCAGGAAGCTTCCTTCCTTGTTACTCCTGCAATCATACTGGGATAAATTAGGATCAGATTAGGATCATATGCACCATTAAATAGTCTATACAATGGTCCTACTGCTGGTTACATTCCATTCCTCCCATCATATTGAAAAAATATGGATTTACAGAAAAACAGATTTCCCTTGAGTTCTAAATTCAGCAAAGGAACATCGCCCGTGGAGAGAGCTGGCATGACGGTAAATTGAGAGGAGGGTAAAGGTCCTGGACTAATACCTTACAGAACCCAAGTCATTTTAACAAGTAGATAATTAGTTTTAAGATGGAGGAGGTATGTTACATTCCACACCCATCCTGTGGAACGTTATATGCCAAGCTGGTATATATTATTACACTGCTGTACAACAGCGTTAAGGCTGTCATAGTTTATGAATGTCAACAGGTTCAGCCTTTATGAGCAATCCCTAGAACGCTTTACAAACCTTCACATAATTTGCCAATTAAACTAGATAGACATGATAGTGTAAATTATGTAGTAAGACGCCAAAAATAAGGCCCGGTTGCAGGCTGATGAAGGAATGTTTTAAACTGCTATACATATTAGGAATAAAGTAGTAAATGACAACATGGTTGGCGTAGTGGTTAGACTGCCCATCACAGCCAAGGATAGGAGTTCAATTCCTGGCTAAGGCACTATCTGTGACGAGTTTGTATGTTCTCCCCATGTTTGCTCTGTGTTTTCTCCCACACTGGGACAGGGACTGATGTGAATGAATAAATAGTGCCTTTAAAAGTGCTGCTGAATGTCTGTGCACTAAATAACTGGGCAGCACGGATGGTGTAATGGTTAGCATTACTACCTCAGAGCACTGAGGTCATGGGTTTGATTCCCACCATGGCCCTAACTGTGTGGAGTTTGTATATTCTCCCCATGGTTGTGTGGGTTTCCTCCGGGTACTCTGGGTTCCTCCCACAATCCAAAAATATACTGGTAGGTTAATTGGATCCCAATAAAAATTAACCCTGGCGTAAATGTGTGTGCGTGTACATGTGGTAGGGAATATAGATTGTAAGCTCCACTGGGGCAGGGACTGATGTGGATGGCCAAATATTCTCTGTACAGCGCTGTGGAATATGTGTGCGCTATATAAATAACTGATAATAACAATAAATAATCATAATACTGCCTTTATTTGTATGTAGATAAAATGCTGAAAAATGGCTTTTGTCTTAGTGATTAATTAATCAATCAGTATTTTGTCAGGCACTAATCCTGTAAACAGCATTTTCCTGAATCTGATGTATACTAATATCAGACGCTGTATCTTCCCGATAGGCAGCAACTGCTCCAAATCAATGAATCACCATGGGCTTGTGGTATTTCGCATTTAACCGTACAAATCTCTGGATCGTGCCCTGCAGTTCAGCTGCTCATTTGGAAAGGTTGAATTCATTTATCTGACCAAAGGTTTGCACTCACCGCCCGAGGGTAGTGGTTAACCGGATTTTGGTGTCTGAAGCATGTTCAAAAGAAGTTTCTCCAAAATGAGACAACAGAAAAGTATAAACGATTTGGGTTTTCAACAAATGCTGACGTTGTGTAAACATGTCTTTCCTTCCTGCAGAACGCAACAGCCCTGGAGCTGACCAGATCCTGCAGCCCACTCATCTGAAATGCTGCAGAAAAGTTAAGTATAAACTTCTGGGAACATGGTGCAAAACGCTGAAGTAGAAAATAAATGCATTTAGAAGACAGCGAACAAATCAATATCAGTATGTTTATTACTAGAACAATTTCCAAAAGCAACTTCTAGATCCAGACAGGAGACAGCACTGTACATATACAGTACATTCTATGATGTTTTTAAAATTCATCAAAGTTTGCAATTAACAAGCTGACAGCCAAGAATGAACGAATGATCAATGCTAAACAAAGCTGCCAACACCAGTAATCTCCAGCACCTTACAATGTGAACCTTGATAATGCAGACACATTGCTGTATAACTGACTTAATCCATCTCCTGTTTTATATGCAGTCCCTACCCAGTGCCAGGAACGGGTGTGGTACCGCCAGGGGTGTGGTTCATAGGGTCAACCACACTTAGGTCGACCACTATTGGTCGACAGTAAGTCGACACCCACAATAGGTCGACACAATCATTAGGACAACATTACAAAAGGTTGACATGAGGTTTGTTTTTTTAAATGTAGTGTTTTCTTCGTAGAGTGACCAGGAACCCCAATTAGTGCACCGTGTCCCCTCGCATGGCTCACTTCGCTCGCCATGCTTCGAGCAAGGTTACCGTACCCAATTGTAGTCCACATGAATTTTAAAGTATGAAAAAGTTTTTTTAAAAATGAAAAAAATTTGATAAACTCATGTCAACCCTTTGTCATGTTGACCTAGAACATGTCGACCTAATGACCATGTTGACATAATGCATGTCGGCCAATAGTGGTCGACCTAATGGCTCTCAAACTAAGTGTGGTCGACCTAGAGAACGGAAACCGCTAGGAACAGTCCAAGCACATGCAACAGTACAGGCATGTTTAGCATGTGCACAAGTAGCTGAAAAACGGAACTCCTACGAGTATGGAACCATAGTGTTTGAGAAAAAGGATAGAAAAACATCTGAAAAGCAATTGAAGAGTGTTTTATATATATATATATATATATATATATATATAATGTATATACAGTATATATATATATATATACACACACACACAGTATATATATATATATATATATATATACACACACACACAGTATATATATATAGATAGATAGATAGATAGATAGATAGATAGATAGATAGATAGATAGATAGATAGATAGATAGATATACACACACACACTGCTCAAAAAAATAAAGGGAACACTTAAACAACACAATGTAACTCCAAGTCAATCACACTTCTGTGAAATCAAACTGTCCACTTAGGAAGCAACACTGATTGACAATCAATTTCACATGCTGTTGTGCAAATGGAATAGACAACAGGTGGAAATTATAGGCAATTAGCAAGACACCCCCAATAAAGGAGTTGTTCTGCAGGTGGTGACCACAGACCACTTCTCAGCTCCTATGCTTTCTGGCTGATGTTTTGGTCACTTTTGAAAGCTGGCGGTGCTTTCACTCTAGTGGTAGCATGGGACGGAGTCTACAACCCACACAAGTGGCTCAGGTAATACAGCTCATCCAGGATGGCACATCAATGGGAGCTGTGGCAGGAAGGTGTGCTGTGTTTGTCAGCGTAGTGTCCAGAGCATGGAGGCGCTACCAGGAGACAGGCCAGTACATCAGGCGTGGAGGAGGCCGTAGGAGGGCAACAAACCAGCAGCTGGACCGCTACCTCCGCCTTTGTGCAAGGAGGAACAGGAGGAGCACTGCCAGAGCCCTGCAAAATTACCTCCAGCAAGCCACAAATGTACATGTGTCTACTCAAACGATCAGAAACAGACTCCATGAGGGTGGTATGAGGGCCCGACGTCCACAGGTGGGGGTTGTGCTTACAGACCAACACCGTGCAGGACGTTTGGCATTTGCCAGAGAACACCAAGATTGGCAAATTCGCCACTGGCGCCCTGTGCTCTTCACAGATGAAAGCAGGTTCTCACTGAGCGCATGTGACAGACGTGACAGAGTCTGGAGACGCCAAGGAGAACGTTCTGCTGCCTGCAACATCCTCCAGCATGACCGGTTTGGCAGTGGGTCAGTAATGGTGTGGGGTGGCATTTCTTTGGGAGGCCGCACAGCCCTCCATGTGCTCGCCAGAGGTAGCCTGACTACCATTAGGTACCGAGATGAGATCCTCAGACCCCTTGTGAGACCATATGCTGGTGCGGTTGGCCCTGGGTTCCTCCTAATGCAAGACAATGCTAGACCTCATGTGGCTGGAGTGTGTCAGCAGTTCCTGCAAGATGAAGGCATTGATGCTATGGACTGGCCCGCCCGTTCCCCAGACCTGAATCCAATTGAGCACATCTGGGACATCATGTCTCGCTCCATCCACCACAGACTGTCCAGGAGTTGGTGGATGCTTTAGTCCAGGTCTGGGAGGAGATCCCTCAGGAGACCATCCGCCACCTCATCAGGAGCATGCCCAGGCGTTGTAGGGAGGTCATACAGGCACGTGGAGGCAACACACACTACTGAGCCTCATTTTGACCTTGTTTTAAGGACATTACATCAAAGTTGGATGAGCCTGTAGTGTGTTTTTCCACTTTAATTTTGAGTCTGACTCCAAATCCAGACCTCGATGGGTTAATAAATATGATTTCCATTGATAATTTTTGTGCGATTTTGTCGTCAGCACATTCAACTATGTAAAGAACAAAGTATTTAATAAGAATATTTCATTCATTCAGATCTAGGATGTGTTACTTTAGTGCTCCCTTTATTTTTTTGAGCAGTGTGTGTGTGTGTATTATATATATATATATATATATATATATATATATATATATATATATAGACGTTATGGTAAGAACTTACCGTTGATAACGTAATTTCTCTTATGTCCACAGGTATCCACAGGATAACATTGGGATATGCCGGAGCGACAGCGGAAATGGCACCAAACGGTCACGAGCTTTCAGTCCTCCCAGGATGCATCGGGGCTTCACCATATAATCCCGCCCACTGACTCAGTCAAATCAGTTCTTTCCACAGCGATTAGGCAGGAGCATCAGGTAGAAACCTATTTAGGCGATAAGAACACACATGCACACCCTTCCATACAAGAGGGAAGAGGTTTAGTGATTGTCAAGATCCTCAAATCAGGTGCATTAGGGTGGGACCCCTGTGGATACCTGTGGACATAAGAGAAATTACGTTATCAACGGTAAGTTCTTACCATAACATCTATTTCTCTGGCTGGGTCCACAAGTTATCCACAGGATAACATTGGGATTCCCAAAGCCAGTTTTAGTGGTGGGGACGCTCCTGATTACACAGGAGGACCTTTCGCCCGAAGTCTGCGTCATGAGAGGCAAAAGTATCCAAGGCATAATGTCTGATAAATGTGTTTATGGAAGACCATGTGGCTGCCTTACAAATCTGTTCTGCTGAAGCACCATGTTGTGCTGCCCATGAAGGACCTACCTTACGTGTAGAGTGAGCAGAGACATTAGCCGGAGTAGGGAGATCTGCATGAGAATAAGCTTCTGATATTACCATTCGGAGCCATCAGGCCATCCTCTTCTATGAAATCCGTAGAGGATGAAGAGAGAATCTGTTTTTCTGATGGCACTTGTATGATCTATGTAGATTCTTAATGCTCGGACTACGTCCAGCGACACTTCTCCCGCAGAAAGTCCTGTTACCTGAAAAGCTGGGACTACAATCTCTTCATTAAGGTGAAACTTTGACACCACCTTCGGAAGATAACCAGATCTAGTTCTGAGAACTGCTCTGTCTGGAAAAAAAACTTAGGAAAGGAGACTTACACGATAACGCTCCTAAATCTGACACTCTTCTGGCTGACGCCATTGCCAGTAGAGAAAGTACTTTAGCCGTTAACCATTTAAGATCTGCTCTCCTAAGTGGTTCAAACGGAGGTCCCTGGAGGAATTTAAGAACTAGATTCAAATCCCAGGGAGCTGCAGGAGGAACAAATGGAGGTTGAATATGTACAACTCCCTGAAAGAAAGTACATACATCCTGTAAATCAGCAATCTTTCGCTGAAACCATACAGTTAACGCTGATACTTGAACTCTCAAGGAAGCTACTTTCAAACCTTTATCCAATCTTGCTTGAAGGAAATCCAAAATCCTGTATTCTATGATACACGCAAGCTGAAGAAGGCTTTCTTGCTCTAAGCATAGTTTGGATTACTTGTTTTGAAAATCCTCTAGCTTCTAAGATAGAGGTTTCAACAGCCACGCCATCATAGACAGACGATCCAGATGACTGTGCCAACAAGGACCCTGCATTAGCAGATCTGGACGTTGAGGGAGCAATATTGGTGCTTCCACGGACATTCTCAGTAGATCTGTGTACCAATGCCTTCTTGACCAAGCTGGAGCTATTAGAATTATTGCTCCCTTTGCTTGCTTTATTTTTCTCACTACTCTGGGTAACAGATATTGGAGGGAACAGATACGCCAGATGAAATTTCCATTCTACAGACAGTGCGTCTACAAGGACCGCTCCGGGATCCTTTGTTCTCGACCCGTACTTTGGAACGTTGTTGTTTAGACGAGACGCCATGAGGTCTATCTCTGGTAGACCCCAACTGTTCACTATTGTCTGAAACACTTCTGGGTGTAATGCCCATTCGGTTTCCTGAATGGTGTGTCGACTGAGAAAATCCGCTTCCCAGTTCAGTACACCTGGGACAAACACTGCTGACAATGCTGGGAGATGGAGTTCTGCCCATCTTAGAATGGGAGTTACTTCCTCCATCAATCTTTTGCTGTGAGTTCCTCCTTGATGATTGAGGTACGCTACTGCTGTCGCATTGTCTGAGCGAATCTGGACCGGTATTCCTTGCAGACTGTCCTTTGCCTGAACTAGAGCCATATAAATGGCCCTTATTTCCAACAGATTTATTGGCAGGCGACTTTCCCTTACGGTCCATCTTCCCTGGAACCAAAGGCTTCCGAGTACCGCACCCCAGCCTTGCAGACTGGCATCTTTCGTCAGGACTTGACATTATTTTATCCAAAAGGGTCTCCCCTTGTTTAAATGGTCCCTCTGTAGCCACCACGCTAGAGACCGTTTTACGTTTACTGGAAACTTTATCATCTGCTTTTTTATCGTCTGATGATTTCCGTTCCATTTGGTCAGAATAAAGTGCTGTAATGGTATGGAGTGGAATTGCGCATATTCCACCATGTCGAAGGTTGATACCATGAGACCCAACAGTCGCATTGCTGCATGGACTGTGTCGAAGTCGAAAAATATTGCAGTACACACATCACGTACAAACTACACACAGATGGCCTCCGTGCGTGTACTTGTTCTGCCATGCGTGCGCATATTTGCAATTTGCGTATGGTCGCTCCTGCGGTCCTGCGCATTAGCGCGTGGTATGAGTATTTACGGTAGGGTTTGTGAACGCATTGGAAAAGCTATCAAAACACATTACATATTTAATCCAAATAGTGCACAATGTACACATAGTCTCCCTGCATCACATCAGCAAGTTACAACAGTTTAAATGGTATCAGAACAAAGGGATTCACCTTTACAGGATAGGAGGGGACAGAACAAGGTTATAAGGTGGTGTTTGGTATCCAGCTGTAGGGTATTTTAAGGGTAATATTCCGGTGTTGGTTTGCAGAAGATCGCACGTTCCTGCGAATAGTTATGTGCAGGAGCAGAATATAGATATAAACTGTATTTACTGTACATTAGGTATGCGGCGGGAACCCAGGAGACCACCCACAAGTGCATCTTGAACAGACATCGCCCACCTATTCAAACCAACCTATGACCTCTCCTGTACTGTAAATGACAATCCCTGTGTCCAACGGACAAAGAGATTACAGTATCCATTGTGTTAAGTTTTGGAAGATTATATAAAAGGAGCCAGCTGCAGGCCTGGTCTCTCTCTCTCTCAAGACTCACAAAGTTATCTATCTAGATGCCCGAGGACCAGACTGGGTAGCGCGGCGAAATTCAAACAAGTATGTACCATTGACTGTAGCCATTATTCTATTGTATTGTATTGCTCTGTGATTGTAACCCCCATTCAGTAATAATATGCTGTGGTGTCGGAACCCAGCAGTTTAAATACAAATCTGGTGTCGTGTTTTCCTTTCCCTGCTAAGGTTTAAAGTGTATTACTATCGCATGCATATCTGTTAAGGGTTCACTGTGTAACTTTGGGTGTGTACTTTGTACAGCCAGCGCTGCGTTTGTATGCAAAGTCCGTACACGGTACGGAACTCTGTACGCTAATGGTGTAATAAGTACATAGATTGTGGATTAAGTATAGCGGCCGCAGCGGCTTCATTTAAAGTGTATGAAATGTCCTTTTAAAGTGTTGCTTTTAGTCCTGTATGTAAATCAGCGTTTACAATTGACATTGTCTGGGTGTGCAACGCTTCCTGAGTCATGACCTGCACCTTGACCATCTTTTTCTCTGGCAAGAAAACTCTCTGTAGGTCTGAATCCAATATGGCCCCCAAATGAACCATCCGCTGTGACGGATTCAGAGACGACTTTTCCCAATTTATGAGCCACCCGTGTCTCTGTAAACAAACTATTGTCTGTTGAAGATGGCTCAAAAGTAACTCCTGCGAATGTGCTAGGATTAACAGGTCGTCGAGGTATGGAAATATTCTTATCCCCTGCTTGCGGAGGTAAGATGCCATAACCACCATAATCTCGGTAAACACCCTGGGTGCTGTTGCTAGCCCAAAGGGCAAGGCTTGGAACTGAAAATGTTCCTGAAGGATGGCAAACCTGAAGTAGCACTGATGAGACCGTGCTATAGGCACATGTAGGTAAGCATCCTGTACATCCAGAGATACCGTGTAATCTCCCAGTTCCATAGCCAACATTATGGAGCGTAATGTCTCCATGTGGAACCTTGGAATCCAAATGTATTTGTTTAACATTTTCAGATTGAGAATTGGTCGAAATGACCCATTTGGCTTCTGGATCAGAAATAGATTGGAGTAAAACCCATGTTCCCTTTGCTGAAAAGCAAAACAGTTCGCACACAACCCCTCATAAGTGACCAACCGGCCTAAACCAATTAACCCTGTTTTACAAGATAAACATGTTAGGGATGTAGGAGTGCCTGCTAAATTCTCCTCGTCAATTTTGCCGCTCACAGACATGGTAATAATAAGATTTTATACCTACCGGTAAATCTTTTTCTCCTAGTCCGTAGAGGATGCTGGGGACTCCGTAAGGACCATGGGGTATAGACGGGCTCCGCAGGAGACATGGGCACTATAAAGAACTTTTAGTATGGGTGTGCACTGGCTCCTCCCTCTATGACCCTCCCCCAGACCTCAGTTAGAGAAACTGTGCCCAGAGGAGATGGACAACATGAGGAAAGGATTTTGTTAATCTAAGGGCAAGATTCATACCAGCCCACACCAATCATACCATATAACCTGGAAAATACGCAACCAGTTAACAGTATGAACAAAAACAGTATCAGTCAAAGACCGATTCCAACTGTAACATAACCCTTATGTAAGCAACAACTATATACAAGTCTTGCAGATTTAGTCCGCACTGGGACGGGCGCCCAGCATCCTCTACGGACTAGGAGAAAGATTTACCGGTAGGTTTAAAATCTTATTTTCTCTTACGTCCTAGAGGATGCTGGGGACTCCGTAAGGACCATGGGGTTTATACCAAAGCTCCAAACCGGGCGGGAGAGTGCGGATAACTCTGCAGCACCAACTGAGCAAACGCAAGGTCCTCATCAGCCAGGTTATCAAACTTGTAGAATTTTACAAAAGTGTTTGAACCCGACCAAGTAGCTGCTCGGCAAAGCTGAAATGCCGAGACGCCTCGGGCAGCCGCCCAAGAAGAGCCCACCTTCCTAGTGGAATGGGCCTTTACCGAATTTGGTAACGGAAATCCAGCCGTTGAATGAGCCTGCTGAATCGTGTTACAGATCCAGCGACTAATAGTCTGCTTAGAAGCAGGAGCGCCAGCTTTGTTGGCTGCATACAGGACAAACAGAGCCTCTGTTTTCCAAACCCTAGCCGTCCTGGCTACATACATTTTTAAGGCCCTGATTACATCCAGGGATTTGGAGTCCTCCAAGTTCCCCGTAGCCACAGGCACCACAATAGGTTGGGTCATATGAAATGAAGAAACCACCTTAGGCAAAAATTGAGGACGAGTCCTCAACTCCGCTCTATCCACATGGAAAATCAAATAGGGGCATATATGGGACAAGGCTGCCAATTCGGACACCCGCCTTGCAGATGCTAAGGCCAATAACATGACCACCTTCCACGTGAGAAATTTTAATTCAACCGTTTGAAGAGGCTCAAACCAGTGAGATTTTAGGAAACTTAACACCACGTTAAGGTCCCACGGTGCCACTGGGGGCACAAAGGGGGGCTGGATGTGCAGCACTCCCTTCACAAACGTCTGGACTTCTGGGAGAGAAGCCAATTCCTTCTGGAAGAATATAGATAGGGCCGAAATCTGTACCTTAATGGCGCCTAACTTCAGGCACATATCCACTCCTGTATGTAGAAAGTGGAGAAAACGGCCCAGATGGAAATCTTCCGTAGGAGCATTCTTGGCTTCACACCAAGATACATACTTCCTCCAGATATGGTGATAATGTTTTGCCGTCACCTCCTTCCTAGCCTTTTTCACAGTAGGAATGACTTCCTCCGGAATACCTATCCCAGGTAGGATTCGGTGTTCAACCGCCATGCCGTCAAACGTAACCGCGGTAAGTCTTGGAACACGCAGGGCCCCTGCTGTAACAGGTCCTCCCTGAGAGGAAGAGGCCACGGATCTTCTGTGAGCATTTCCTGGAGATCTGAGTACCAGGCCCTTCGAGGCCAATCTGGAAAAATGAGTATTGTCTGCACTCTTTTTCGTATTATGATTCTCAATATTTTTGAGATGAGAGAAAGAGGAGGCAACACATAGACCGACTGAAACACCCATGGTGTCACCAGGGCATCCACCGCTACTGCCTAAAGGGGCCCGTGACCTGGCATAATACCTCCGAAGCTTCTTGTTGAGACGTGACGCCATCAAGTCTATTTGAGGAATTCCCCAAAGACTTGTTATCTCTGCAAAAACTTCTTGATGAAGTCCCCACTCTCCTGGATGGAGATCGTGTCTGCTGAGGAAGTCTGCTTCCCAGTTGTCCACTCCCGGAATGAAGACAGCTGACAGAGCGCTTACGTGATTTTCCGCCCAGCGAAGAATCCTGGTGGCTTCCGCCATCGCCACTCTGCTCCTTGTCCCGCCTTGGCGGTTTACATGAGCCACGGCTGTGACGTTGTCTGATTGAATCAGAACCGGTAGGTCGCGAAGAAGATTCTCTGCTTGTCGTAGGCCGTTGTATATGGCCCTCATTTCCAGTATGTTGATGTGTAGACAAGCCTCCTGGCTTGACCATAGTCCCTGAAAATTTCTTCCTTGTGTGACTGCTCCCCATCCTCGGAGGCTCGCGTCCGTGGTCGCAGAACCCAGTCTTGAATGCCGAACCTGCGACCCTCAAGAAGGTGAGCACTATGCAGCCACCATAGGAGAGACACCCTTGCCCTGGGGGATAGGGTTATTTTCTGATGTATTTGTAGATCGGATCCGGACCACTTGTCCAGAATGTTCCACTGAAATGTCTTACCATGGAACCTGCCGAAGGGGATGGCCTCGTAGGCTGCCACCATTTTTCCCAGAACTCGAGTGCATTGATGAACAGACACTCTTTTTGGTTTTAGCAGGTCTCTGACCATGTTCTGGAGGTCCTGGGCTTTTTCCAATGGGAGAAAAACCCTCTTTTGTTCAGTGTCCAGAATCATGCCTAGGAATGATAGCCGAGTCGTTGGAACCAATTGTGACTTTGGCAGATTGAGAATCCAACCGTGCTGTTGCAGCACTCTCAGGGAGAGCGACACGCTCTTCAGCAACTGATCTCTCGATCTCGCCTTTATCAGGAGATCATCCAAGTATGGGATAATTGTGACTCCCTGCCTGCGCAGGAGCACCATCATCTCCGCCATCACCTTGGTGAAAATCCTCGGGGCCGTGGAAAACCCAAACGGCAACGTCTGAAACTGATAATGACAGTCCTGTATAGCGAATCTCAGGTTCTCCTGATGAGGGGGATATATGGGGACATGAAGGTATGCATCCTTTATGTCTAGTGACACCATAAAATTCCTCCCTTCCAGGCTAGATATTACAGCTCGGAGCGATTCCATCTTGAATTTGAACTTTTTCAAGTATAGGTTTAGGGATTTTAGATTTAAAATGGGTCTGACCGAACCATCCGGCTTCGGGACCACGAACAGGGTTCAATAGTACCCTTTTCCCTGTTGGACCAGGGGAACCTTGACAATCACTTGCTGTTGACACAGCTTTTGAATTGCAGCTAATACTACTCCCCTCTCCGGGGGAGAAGCTGGCAAGGCCGACTTGAAAAATCGGCGAGGGGGCACCTCTTCGAATTCCAGCTTGTAGCCCTGGGAAACAATTTCCATCGCCCAAGGATCCACAACTGAAAGAACCCAGATCTGGCTGAAAAGTCGAAGACGTGCCCCCACTGGTGCGGACTCCCTCAGTGGAGCCCCAGCGTCATGCGGTGGATTTTGTAGAAGCCGGGGAGGACTTCTGCTCCTGGGAACTAGCTGAAGCAGGCGTTTTCTTTCCTCTACCCTTACCTCTGGCAAGGAAGGAGGAGCCCCGACCTCTTCTGGACTTATGCGACCGAAAGGACTGCATCTGATACTGTGGAGTTTTCTTTTGCTGTTGGGGAACAAAAGGTAAAAAGGTAGATTTACCCGCGGTAGCTGTGGAAACCAGGTCCGCAAGCCCATCCCCAAACAACACTTCACCCTCGTAAGGTAAAACCTCCATATGCTTCTTTGAGTCTGCATCACCCGTCCATTGGCGGGTCCATAGAGCTCGTCTCGCAGAAATAGCCATGGCATTGGCTCTGGAACCCAGCAGCCCGTCGTCTCTTTGAGCGTCCCTCATATATAAGACTGCGTCTTTAATGTGGGCTAAGGTCAATAAAATGGTATCCCTGTCCAGGGTATTCAAGGTCAGCTGACAAGGTATCTGTCCACGCTGCAACTGCACTACACACCCATGCCGATGCTATTGCCGGTCTGAGCAAAGCACCTGTATGCGCATAAATAGACTTTAAAGTAGTTTCCTGTCTGCGATCAGCAGGATCCTTGAGGGCTGCCGTGTCCGGAGACGGTAGCGCCACCTTCTTGGACAGGCGTGTTAAAGCTTTGTCCACCCTGGGAGAGGATTCCCAACATACCCTGTCCTGTGCAGGGAAAGGATACGCCATAAGAACCCTTTTGGGAATCTGCAATTTTTATCTGGAGTTTCCCAAGACTTTTCAAATAACTCGTTAAGCTCATGGGATGGGGGAAAGGTTACCTCAGGTTTCTCTTGCTTATACATGCGCACCCTCATGTCAGGGACAGAGGGATGATCAGTGATATGCAAAATATCTTTTATTGCAATAAACATATATTGAATACTTTTTGCCACCCTTGGGTGTAATTTTGCATCATCGTAGTCGACACTGGAGTCAGAATCCGTGTCGGTACCAGTGTCTGCTATTTGGGATAGGGGACGTTTTTGAGACCCAGAAGGGCCCTGTGACCCAGTCCAATCCGTGGATTGACTCACTGCTTTTTCCCTGGACACTGCTTTTGTCCATTCTCTTATGTAATGAGGTCACACTTGCATTTAACATATGCCACATGTCCATCCAATCATGAGTCGGCGTTGCCGACGGAGACACACCACTTATCTGCTCCACCTCCTCCTTGGACGAGCCTTCCACTTCAAACATGCCGACACCCACACACACACACACAGGGATATATCTATAGGGGGGCAATTCCCCAACAAGGCCCTTTGGAGAGCCAGAGAGAGAGTAAGCCAGCACACACCCAGCGCCAACTGACACTGGAATAAAAACCCAGATATAGCGCTTTTTATATGTATAATAAATGTGTATACACTCACTGCGCCTTACAAATGCCCCCCCCCCCCCGCCCCAAAATCTCTTTTCAGACCTCTGTCACCGTGTTCAGCAGGGGAGAGTCCGGGGAGCCAGCTTCCCTGCAGCGTTCTGTGGAGAAAATGGCGCTGTTAGTGCTGAGGGATCAAGCTCCGCCCCCTCCAGTGGCGGGCTTCGGTCCCGCTTCAATATACAAAAATGGCGGGGGATTTTTATAATTTACTGCCTCCGCAGCCTAAAGTACCCTGTTGCCATTCCAGAGGTTTATATTGCTGCCCAGGGCGCCCCCCCTGTGCCCTGCACCCATCAGTGCCTTCAGTGTGTGTGTAGTGTGTGTGTAGTGTGTGGGAGCTGCGCGCTTACCTCAGTGAAGATCTGAAGTCTTCTGCCGCCTTGAAGTCTTCTTTTCTTCTTATACTCACCCGGCTTCTATCTTCCGGCTCTGCGAGGAGGACGGCGGCGCGGCTCTGGGACGAACGGCGGGATGAGACCTGCGTTCTGACTCCCTCTGGAGCTAATGGTGTCCAGTAGCCTAAGAAGCAGAGCCTATCATTTAAGTCCCACGATGCAGGGAGCCTGTTGCCAGCAGTGCTCCCTGAAAATAAAAAACCTAACAAAATTCTTTTTCAGAGAAACTCAGGAGAGCTCCTCTGTAATGCACCCTATCTCCTCTGGGCACAAAATCTAACTGAGGTCTGGGGGAGGGGCATAGAGGGAGGGGCATAGAGGGAGGAGCCAGTGCACACCCATACTAAAAGTTCTTTATAGTGCCCATGCCTCCTGCGGAGCCCGTCTATAACCCATGGTCCTTACTGAGTCCCCAGCATCCTCTAGGACGTAAGAGAAAATCTGTTAATGACTACACAATTTGTGACTGAAAATCACCTATATATGGATATATAGAAGTGAGCTCAATCTGACCACAACCGTGCACCTGAATTGAGGGTCAGAACAGGACTGACAACAGAAAAGTCAGCACACATACTAGCAGTCAGTCACATGTTAAGGCATTAAACATTGTCATATGAGACTACAACCCCCATAACAACTTACAAGTAGGAAAATTGTACTTCTGTTTTTAACTGGTTCTTTTCAAACATAACATGCAGAAACAACAGTAATATACAGATCTCATATGCAATATGTACTAAAATTAACAATTCATACTAACAAGTAGAGAGAGTTTTTAGTACTGTATACCCTTCCTCCATAGAGCGGGATACAGGGAGACTCACCACACTTCCATATCCAAACAAATACGCTCGCAAGACGCTGAGTGGATTCAGACGCTACTGGTGTACACTGCCGTTCTGATACCTGATGCAAGACACAGACGCTCACTAATAGACACGGACGCTCAGTGAATTCCAAGTGTATGCAGACGCTAAGGCCTGCGACTCGGTCCGGCAATCTCTAGTGTACACAACCGCGGCGTCTAAGCTGCGACCGAGTACCCTCGTGGTAGCGTCTGAGACGAAAGTGAGGTCATTCAGTTCATGGACGGGAGACACGCGGAAACTGGTCATGAACTTGGAGGAGGGATGGCCAGGAGAGCGTCTGATTCCCCCCGTTGACTTAAACTTTAAGGATCGCGGCCTCTACCTAGTCCTGGTGCCTATGATCCCTAGGGCATAGCGCTGTCGCACCAGAGAGTGTTCAGCGCATCAACACACTGTTTGTAGTCTCCACCAAAAGCAGTGTAGCTGTGTCCGGACCCCCCTAGTAAGAGGAAATCCACAGCCTGGTTACATCTGCTGGACCTGCTAGAACATCCGACACAGATGCCCGTCGAGACAGCACTGTACCGCGAAGGTAAGCGTTGTTGCGATCCAGTGGGGAGGCCAGAAAGCTCGTGACCGTTTGGTGCCATTTCCGCTGTCGCTCCGGCATATCCCAATGTTATCCTGTGGATAACCTGTGGACCCAGCCAGAGAAATATATATATATATATATATATATATATATATATTATATAAAATAAGATTTTAAACCTACCGGTAAATCTTTTTATCGTAGTCCGTAGAGGATGCTGGGGACTCCGTAAGGACCATGGGGATAGACGGGCTCCGCAGGAGACATGGGCACTATAAAGAACTTTAGGTATGGGTGTGCACTGGCTCCTCCCTCTATGCCCCTCCCCCAGACCTCAGTTAGAGAAACTGTGCCCAGAGGAGACGGACAGTACGAGGAAAGGATTTTTGTTAATCCAAGGGCAAGATTCATACCAGCCCACACCATTCATACCGTATAACTTGTGATATACTAACCAGTTAACAGTATGAAAACAACATAGCATCAGTCCGAGACCGATGAAACTATAACATAACCCTTTAGTAAGCAAAACTATATACAAGTCTTGCATGAGTAGTCCGCACTTGGGACGGGCGCCCAGCATCCTCTATGGACTACGAGAAAAAGATTTACCG
Source organism: Pseudophryne corroboree (assembly GCF_028390025.1). Classification (NCBI taxonomy): domain Eukaryota; kingdom Metazoa; phylum Chordata; class Amphibia; order Anura; family Myobatrachidae; genus Pseudophryne; species Pseudophryne corroboree. The sequence continues at coordinate 83,518,667 of NC_086455.1, forward strand.
GTAGGTTTAAAATCTTATTTTCTCTTACGTCCTAGAGGATGCTGGGGACTCCGTAAGGACCATGGGGATTATACCAAAGCACCCAAACGGGCGGGAGAGTGCGGATGACTCTGAAGCACCGATTGAGCAAACATGAGGCCCTCCTCAGCCAGGGTATCACACTTATAGAATTTTGCAAAGGTGTTTGAACCCGACCAAGTAACAGCTCGGCACAGCTGTAGTGCCGAGACCCCTCGGGCAGCCGCCCAAGAAGAGCCCACCTTCCTAGTGGAATGGGCCTTGACCGATTTTGGTAACGCCAATCCAGCCGTAGAATGAGCCTGCTGAATCGTGTTACAGATCCAGCGAGCAATAGTCTGCTTTGAAGCAGGAGCGCCAACCTTGTTGGCTGCATACAGGACAAACAGTGCTTCTGTTTTTCTGACTCTAGCCGTTCTGGCCACGTAAATTTTCAAAGCCCTGACCACATCAAGGGACTCGGAATCCTCCAAGTCTCGCATAGCCACAGGCACCACAATAGGTTGGTTCATATGAAAAGATAACACCACCTTAGGCAAAAATTGAGGACGGGTCCGCAATTCCGCTCTATCCATATGAAAAACCAGATAGGGGCTTTTATGAGACAAAGCCGCCAATTCCGACACTCGCCTAGCCGAAGCCAAGGCTAACAACATGACCACCTTCCAAGTGAGATATTTTAACTCCACCGTTTTAAGTGGTTCAAACCAGTGCGACTTAAGGAAACTCAACACCACATTAAGGTCCCAAGGCGCCACCGGAGGTACAAAAGGAGGCTGAATATGCAGCACTCCCTTCACAAAAGTCTGGACTTCTGGGAGAGAAGCTAATTCCTTCTGAAAGAAAATGGTTAGGGCCGAAATCTGAACCTTAATGGAGCCTAATTTTAGGCCCAAATTCACTCCAGTTTGTAGGAAGTGAAGGAAACGGCCCAGATGGAATTCCTCCGTAGGAGCATTCCTGGCCTCACACCAAGAAACATACTTTCGCCATATACGGTGATAATGTTTAGCTGTCACGTCCTTCCTAGCCTTTATCAGAGTAGGAATGACCTCATCCGGAATGCCCTTTTCCGCTAGGATCCGGCGTTCAACCTCCATGCCGTCAAACGCAGCCGCGGTAAGTCTTGGTACAGACAGGGCCCCTGTTGCAACAGGTCCTGCCTTAGAGGAAGAGGCCACGGATCTTCTGTGAGCATCTCCTGCAGATCCGGATACCAGGCCCTTCGCGGCCAATCTGGAACAATGAGAATTGTCTGTACTCCTCTTTTTCTTATTATTCTCAACACCTTTGGGATGAGAGGAAGAGGAGGAAACACATAAACCGACTGGAACACCCACGGTGTCACTAGGGCGTCCACAGCTACCGCCTGAGGGTCTATTGACCTGGCGCAATACCTCTGTAGCTTTTTGTTGAGGCGGGACGCCATCATGTCTATCTGGGGCAGTCCCCACTGACTTGCTATCTGTGAGAAGACTTCCTGATGAAGTCCCCACTCTCCTGGATGCAGGTCGTGCCTGCTGAGGAAGTCTGCTTCCCAGTTGTCCACTCCCGGAATGAACACTGCTGACAGTGCGTTTACATGATTTTCCGCCCAGCGAAGAATCCTGGTGGCTTCTGCCATTGCCACTCTGCTCCTTGTGCCGCCTTGGCGGTTTACATGAGCCACTGCGGTGATGTTGTCTGAGTGAATCAGAACTGGTAGGTCGCGAAGTAAGGTCTCCGCTTGACGAAAGGCGTTGTATATGGCCCTCAACTCCAGGATGTTGATGTGAAGACAAGTCTCTTGACTTGTCCAAAGTCCTTGGAAGTTTCTTCCCTGTGTGACTGCTCCCCAACCTCGGAGGCTCGCGTCCGTGGTTACCAGAACCCAGTCCTGAATGCCGAACCTGCGGCCCTCTAGAAGGCGAGCACTCTGTAGCCACCACAGGAGAGATACCCTGGCTCTGGAGGACAGGGCGATCAACTGATGAATCTGTAGATGTGACCCGGACCACTTGTCCAGTAGGTCCCATTGGAAGGTCCTCGCATGGAACCTGCCGAAGGGAATGGCCTCGTACGATGCCACCATCTTTCCCAGGACTTGAGTGCAGTGATGCACTGACACCTGTTTTGGCTTCAATAGGTTCCTGACCAGGGTCATGAGTTCCTGAGCCTTTTCTATCGGAAGATAAACCCTTTTCTGGTCCATATCCAGAATCATGCCCAAGGAGGTCAGACGAGTCGTAGGAACCAACTGCGACTTCGAGATATTGAGAATCCAGCCGTGTTGCTGTAACACACTTTCAGTGAAAGTGACACGCTGCTCAGCAACTGCTCTCTTGATCTCGCTTTTATGAGGAGATCGTCCAAGTACGGGAAAATTGTGACACCCTGCTTGCGCAGGAGCACCATCATTTCCGCCATTACCTTGGTGAAAATCCTCGGGGCCGTGGAAAGCCCAAACGGCAACATCTGAAATTGGTAATGACAATCCTGTACCGCAAATCTCAGGTACGCCTGATGAAGTGGATATATGGGAACATGAAGGTATGCATCCTTTATGTCCAGGGATACCATAAAATCCCCCCCTTCCAGGCTGGCGATGACTGCTCTGAGCGATTCCATTTTGAACTTCAACCTTTTCAAGTATAGGTTCAGGGATTTTAAATTTAAAATGGGTCTGACCGAACCGTCCGGTTTCGGGACTACAAACAGGGTTGAGTAATATCCCCTCCCTTGTTGAAGTAGGGGAACCTTGATCACCACCTGTTGAAGATACAATTTGTGAATTGCATTTAACACTAACTCCCTTTCCGGGGGAGAAGCCGGCAGGGCCGATTTGAAAAACCGGCGAGGAGGCACCTCTTCGAATTCCAGCTTGTAACCCTGAGAAACAATTTCTATTGCCCAGGGATCCACCTGTGAGTGAACCCAGATGTGGCTGAAAAGTCGAAGACGTGTCCCCACTGGGGCGGACTCCCTTAGCGGAGCCCCAGCGTCATGTGGTGGATTTTGTAGAGGCCGGGGAGGACTTCTGTTCCTGGGAACTAGCTGTGTTGTGCAGCTTTTTCCCTCTGCCCTTACCTCTGGCAAGAAAGGATGCACCTCGTACTTTCTTGTTTCTCTGTGACCGAAAGGACTGCATTTGATAATGTGGCGCTTTCTTAGGCTGTGAGGGAATAGAAGGCAAAAAATTGGATTTACCAGCTGTAGTTGTGGAGACCAGGTCCGAGAGACCTTCTCCAAACAATTCCTCACCTTTGTAAGGTAAAACCTCCATATGCCTTTTTGAGTCGGCATCACCTGTCCATTGCCGGATCCATAGGACTCATCTAGCAGAAATCGACATAGCGTTGACTCTAGAACCCAGTAAACCAATGTCTCTTTGAGCATCTCTCATATATAAGACAGCATCTTTTATATGTCCTAGGGTCAATAAGATGGTATCCTTATCCAGGGTCTCAATCTTCGCTGATAAGGTATCTGTCCACGCTGCTACAGCGCTACAAACCCAAGCCGACGCAATAGCCGGTCTGAGTAAAGTACCAGAATGTGTGTAAATAGACTTCAAAATAACCTCCTGCTTGCGATCAGCAGGATCCCTTAGGGTAGCCGTATCTTGGGATGGCAGCGCTACCTTTTTGGATAGGCGTGTCAACGCTTTGTCCACCCTAGGGGAGGATTCCCACCGTATCCTGTCCTTTGCCGGGAAAGGATACGCCATAAGAATCCTTTTGGGAATCTGCAGTTTTTTGTCTGGAGATTCCCACGCTTTTTCACACAACTCGTTCAGGCTTCTTACCCTTATACATGTGTACCCTCGTGTCAGGGACAGGGGGTTCCTCTGTGATATGCAAAACATCTTTTATTGCAATAATCATATATCGAATACATTTAGACAATTTTTTGTCTAAATGTATTCGATATATGACCCAGGAAAAAACACACAATATGTTTACCCAGATAGCGCTGTAATTGTATATTGCGCCAATTATGTGCCCCCCCCTTCTTTAAAACCCTCTTTCACCGTGGATAAGCAGGGGAGAGTCCGGGGAGCTTCCTCTCAGCGCTGTGCTGTGGAGAAAATGGCGCTGGTGAGTGCTGAGGAAGAAGCCTCACCCCCTCGGCGGCGGGCTTCTGTCCCGCTCAAATATCGAAAAACCTGGCTGGGGCTCTTTATATATACAGTGCCCAGCTGTATATATACACATTTGCCAGAAAAAAAGGTTTTATTGCTGCCCAGGGCTCCCCCCCTGCGCCCTGCACCCTTACAGTGACTGCCGTTTGTGTGTGCTGTGTGGGAGCAATGGCGCACAGTTTTACTGCTGTGCGTTACCTCAGTGAAGATCTGAAGTCTTCTGCCGCCTCTGAAGTCTTCTTTCTTCTCATACTCACCCGGCTTCTATCTTCCGGCCCTGCGAGGACGACGGCGGCGCGGCTCTGGGACGGACGGCGAGGGTGAGACCTGCGTACCGATCCCTCTGGAGCCAATGGTGTCCAGTAGCCTAAGAAACAGAGCCTAACATTAAAGCAGGTCTGTTTCTCTCCCCTCAGTCCCTCGATGCAGGGAGTCCGTTGCCTGCAGGCTCCCTGAAAATAAAAACCTAACAAATAAACTTTCTTTCAGGAAACTCAGGAGAGCTCCATGTAATGCACCCAGTCTCCTCTGGGCACAGTAGTAAACTGGAGGAGGGGCATAGAGGGAGGAGCCAGTGCATACCCATACCTAAAGTTCTTTCTTAAAGTGCCCATGTCTCCTGCGGAGCCCGTCTATCCCCATGGTCCTTACGGAGTCCCCAGCATCCTCTAGGACGTAAGAGAAATATATATATATATATATATATATATATATATATACACACATATACTCAGATAATTTATGTTGCCTTGCCATGGAGCTAGGCTGTGGGTGATCAAACGGACTCACGAAATGTCAGATTACAGTGGATACAAGTCTGACCGTTTCAGAGATGTCACATTACGGTGGCACCACCTACCATTACCGTTATATACTGCTAGCCCATGACTTTTAGCACTTCAGTATATATCCAACCTATTTTAGCCTCACAGCTGAATCCTTAGCAGAGATAACACAATTGTGGAATTAAACATTTAAATGACCTGGTCTTGCTCTGATGGAGAGACTCTATAGAATATAAACTCATATACAGTTGTAAATATTCAAGAGGACACCTTATACACACACAGAAAATATTCTCTCTATACAGTGAGTGCGCTCCACAACTAGTGGACAATATGCCTTCAAACGTTCAACTCCTATTCTGATTGCCCAGCAACATCTCTGCTTGAGGAGCAGTCACAAACCTACATTAGTAACAAAATAGTTCACAATAGGGAGCCATGACTGGCCTGTAACCTCTATGGGCAAATTTTAAAAATGGCTAGATTAATCTCCTGATAAAAAAAATATTGTGAGTACTCCAGTATTCTGAATGGGGAAAAACAAGAAATGCTTGCAGAAGGAAGTGGGGAAAGTTCATTAACCATCCTCAAAACCAAATATTTGTAAAACTAAAAAAAAAAATCCAAGACCATGTCTTATAGTGTGTACACACGGTGAGATTTTTTTCTTTCGATTTTGACTATATAGTCAAAATCGCAATAAAAGTTAGTGCAGATCGCAAGGTGTTATGCCACTTGCGATCCCGATGCGCGGTCCCGCCAGGTCGGTATCACAAGAAAAGATAGACTGTGCAGGCAAGTCAATCCTTGCTAGATCGGTGTACTATCTAGTTCATCTCACATGTCAATTAAATCTCACATAAGCCAAAATCGTAAGCACACAGAGTCCATATCTCAAGAAAAGTTAGTCAAAATCGGTGGTGCTGGGCTCCGGGGAGTTCAGGGGAAATCGCAAAGTGAAAATCGGGAATAGCAAGGATCTCACCGTATGTACACACCATTATTATACATAAACTGCACTGCTTTCATCAAATCATAACCTAGAAACATCAAGTAAATGCCAATGGCTAGTGTGACAAAATTTGACACCATGTCAAGACTCTTTTCTGATCTTGACCAAAGAATCCAAGAGACTGAAACATTTCATCACTCCAAAAAGATGCGGTAAGGAAGAGAGTACTAGAGGAAAACAAAGAATAGGCAGAATTGCAAAATAAACTACTGGAGGGGTCAACATGCAAACAGCCAATCAGGAACAGCTAGATAGTGCTGCTGATCTTCCTCACCATCACTGTGCATCGTTGCACCTGCTGTCCAGCACATGCAAGAAATAATGGTGTCTATTTACTAAGCCTTGGAGAGAGATAAAGTGGACTGAGATAAAGTACCAGCCAATCAGCTCCTAATAGCCATGTTACAGGCTGGGTTTGAAAAATGACAGTTAGGAGCTGGTTGGCTGGTACTTTATCTCCGTCCACTTTATCTCTCTTCAAGGCTTGGTAAATAGACCCCAGTGTCTTTAACAGGCTATCTGCAAATGTTTCCACATCTATATGCTTTGCAATCAAGTGAACATGCCCTTACCGAAAACAGCCTACATTTGCCCGTCCCTTCCCAAATAATGAGACACAAGTCAAGTGTACCCAAATATGAATGGATGTATACGGCAATATTTATGGTTGTACTGTACATCATAAAGTGTGCTAAAATATACAGACCATTTCTAATTAAGTTTTTATTTGGTAGACCAACTACAAATAAGCCAGCAGTAAATATATATTACAAATACAGATTTGAAAATATTAGAATTATATATGCAGAAATCACAGGTACAACAAGTGGACAAATAACGAGAGCATCCTACCAGAATACATTTGACTTCAATCATTAAATATCATGTCCAGGGGTACCGACATGTTTAGTGTGTAACTGTAATAACAGATATCTAACACAGCTCACTGCTGGTGAGCAATCAGAACATATATAGGAGTTTACATAATACTAGGTGATTCATCGCACCCCACAGGCGCTCTTCACACCGTCGCAAGGGGCCACGCCCCTTTAACCCTTGCACGCCCCAATTGGGGCGTGCAATTTTTTTTATTATATGGCGCATTCCAGAGGTGCTGCGGGTGGGGGAGGGGTGGTTGCCGGGTGTCGCGGATAGGGTCTGTGCTGCGGATGGGGAGGGGTGGCTGTGGGTGGGCCACGGATGGGGGAGGGTGGCAGGAGGTGCTGTGGGTGAGGGAGGGGCGGTTTGTGGAGGGGTGCAGAGGGGGTGCTGCGGATAGGGGAGGTGGTCCGGAGGCGTTGCAGGTGGAGGAGGGGCGGAGAAGTGGGGACCATGGATGGGTTCCGGAGGCGCTGCGGGTGGTGGAGGGGCATGGATGCCGCGGGTGGGGGAGAGGCCGGTGCAGATTGGGGAGGAGTTATGGAGGTGCTGCGGGTGGGGAAGGGACGGGTGCATGGTGCTGCGAGTGGGGTAGGGGGTCGGGAGGCGCAGAGGGTGGGGCGGAGCAGGGTTGACGCGGGTGGGGGAGGTGCGGGGGTGCGGCGGATGGGGGTCCAGTGGCACTGCGAGCGAGGGAGAGGCGGATGCTAGGGGAGGGGATGGGGGAGGGGCGGGTGCATCAACTACTCACCAGAAAGTAAAAGGATCATGGCCTGCATCCAGCCACCTCTCCTATATATTTGGGCAGATCTGTGACTCTATGACTCTGACTCCTCCCAGCGTTAGGAAATTAGTCACAGAACTGGGCTAATATATAGGAGATGCTTAGCAAAATTAAAAAAAAGGAAAAAAAAACAAGAAATTAAAATAACTTAAAAGTGGAAACAATAGAGATGCAATACACAAGATAATGCCAAGTAAGAGCATTAAAAGCAAACATACTATGAATTACATAGAGGGGTGTGAAGACGCATATGCTGACTCCAGGCATCGGGTCTGTGGCCGGAGACCCTGGTGGCCACATGGACAATGGCAGCCACGACACTTAAGGGGTTAACTCTTAAGTGCCAGTGCCATTTTATTGGACAATAGGCGCTTGGCGCCACTTTCAAATGTATGCTGGGGCTAGGCGCCATCTTTAAACTGTAAAGGCGCTGGGCGCTGAGTATTAAAAAATGTTCTACCTTGTGTTTCACGTGTGTGCCACGGTCCCGGACCTCTCCAGTGGCCGCGGCAGTGTGTAGTAACCCCCGGTGCACCCGGAGTGAAGAAGGTTGCTGGCTGCCCAGAGCGGCAGCTGGGAGTGTGGGACCTCCGGCTCCTGAGTGCTTCGCCAGTGGCAAGAAGGGCTCTGGAGGTCGGCGGCTGGGGACCGGGAGCACCGCTCCCAGCATCAGCACTGCCCGGAGTCAGAGAGCCGCTGCAGCCAGGGCAGATGTCCCGAGCTGCTGGGCTTTAGGAAGGGGGTGCGCCACAGCCCGGATCACTGCCGGACACTGCAGCAAGGCCACAGAAGTAAACACCGCACACAAGGGGACCAGGCTAGCCGGCTCCCTACGCGGCGAGGAGACGAGAGTGCGTCGCTCACGGGTGACTGGTCTAGCCGGCGCCCTATGCGACGAAGGAGTGTGTAGGGTGTTGGGCACTGGGGTCCGGGAGCCTCAGCGCTACGGAAGCACAGAGTCACGGTGGCTGGGACGAGCGTCCCGGGCTGCCTGGCTTCAGGAGCGGGGGTGCGCCGCAGCCCAGATCACCTCCAGCGGGCTGCGGCGAGGCCACTAAGTGAGTGCCACACTGGGGGGACAGGGAGAGCCAGTTCGCTGGACCCTAGTGGCCGGCGTTGCACAGGCAGGCTAGCGGATGGGGGAAGCTAGCCCCCATACCTCCTGCACTGAAGAGAGCCCTAGCAGACAGGCTGCAAGACTAAGGGAGCCCAGCGCTGAGCACATTACAAGAAAAAAACCCCAATGTATTTAAATAATAATAATATATATTGTATGATGAGGCACTGCAGTGCCTGGGTATGTAGAGCCTGTGCAGGGCACAGGCTCCGTGTATTTAAACAGAAATATGAAGTGTGTCTAATGTATTTAATGTAAAAATACACTTACTGGTTGTTGTGTCCCAGGAGGGGGGAATCCATGGCTGTGCAGGCTGTTAAATTCCACCAGACCTTTTCCCCAAAAACAGAATACCTTCTCCTCCAGCTTTCCCCATGGAAGTATCAACAAGCTGAGCGGTTTTCTGGAGCTCCATAGGGACCACCTCTGGTGAGCAGGAAACCCTGACTGGGGATCTAGGCTGCCCAGCTCTGGAGCCCGAATTTAGGCTGCAGATGGTGAATTAGGTCCCGGTCAGATTCCTGGAAGTAAGTTTAGGCGGGAAAACAATCCCCCCAGCTAGACTGAACGTCACCGAGGCGGATCCAGATCCTCCAGGATGGGACGTCAAAGGAGAGTGACCACTCCCCACTGTCCATAGAGGACAATGGTAGCTGTGCATGTGACCAAGGCATGCACAGCACATGGGTAAACAGTGAGGGTGGACTTACCCCCTGTGGTATTGTGTATTGGAGTAGGATAAAAGGAGGGCTGCTGCCCCATGAAAAGTGTATTATACCAACGACTTTCTGCTGTAAACATCTGCTGTATTGCTGAAGTTCTTTTCAGAACTATTTGGGCAAATAAAATATCTTCTGCCTCTAGACTACGGCTTCGTCTTGTGACCTGCAGGGCTAGGTGAAACCTAGTTCCGTTTTCCAGCTGTCCAGGGTGTACCCAGCGTCTCCAAGCTCCGCCTCCAGCCAGCTACCGGGTAGAGGCCTAGTCAAGCGACTAGTGGGGATTCGTCAACACCACACAAGTGTGGTAAGACAGAGTGTCGACGCATACAGAGCAGAACCGTGGTTCCAGACGCCACGGCTACAAGGTGTCTGGTGGTGGCAGCGTAGTACCCACCCACTGCGCAGTGGGAGGAGTCAGTAATAGGTGGTTACTGACGGTAAGCAGGAATCCCCTATGTGGCCAGGTCCCGTGTGAGCTAAAACTCCATTCTGTGACTGGGGATGGGACGTGAAGCGGTGAGGGCTCTCGTACGGGACCGTCCTGTCACAGGGTCCAAATATGATTACATTTGGTTTCTGTCTTACGAACAAGGTACATGTACCGCTCACGTTGTACAATGACAATCACCATGAAACGCACACTTTAAAAACTGGTCCAGTGGAAGCCATCCATGAACAAGCCAGACAGACATTAGCGAGTGCACACAGATTAATAGCATAATGAACACTACATTGATCCAATTCATCATCCTCGCTAGCTGCCAGGCAACAAATTTTGGTGTAAGTAACTTGGAGAGTCCAGAATATATTAATCACAGAACACTCCCACATTAAAATACCAGAAAGTCCTGCAGGACGCACCAAGCAGCCAATAACAATAAGCGTCAGGCGTGACTGCATGTGCGTCAGGGGAGAACTTGTTGGTGTGACCGGACTGCGGCATCAGCAGAGCTGTGCAGGGGATGCCAAGTACCATGAAGCTGAGCTGGCAGATCACGGTGCTCGGCAGCACTATCTTCTACGTAGTGATCTTCTACCTCAACCTGGACCAGGGGCAGTTTGACCAGCCAAGAACCCCCACAGAGAGGGGACCTTCCTAAAGGTGAGAGAGGTACCCACATCCGGTGTGAATGTGTTACCCCTTATACTATATGCTGGGTACTGCATACTGGGTTATTTATCTGATGTGTGCCTCCTGTACCTAGCAAACCCCAACTGGCCGCCTCTTGCGTGCACAGTAAAGATCTTACTTATCTATAGAGGATCTACCAGATTATTAAAATCCCCTAAGAATATGAGTACCAAGGAGAAAAGGCCACAAATTTAGCAGAACGAGCTGTTCTGGTGATGAAGATGTAAGGGTCTCCGAAACATTGACCAGTATAGACTCTACAGACTTTAATCTAAGAGGAGTCCTGAATATTGGCTTACAATTTGGGCACCAAGACCCGCTGTTTTGTTAAACGTGTTTCAGTGAGACAAATAATATCTGAGCTATATTGTTTAAGCATATTCAATACCAAGGAGAGTTTGATTTTGTCATTCACTCCTCAGACTTTCAACATAAGAAAATGTAACTGAGAGAGGCAGAGGTATAGAAGACACTCCACATCTAGAGGCAGCACACAAGCAACTGGAAATAGAGTGTGGCAGTAACAAGAAAAATAAGAAAATAAAAAAGTATTAACTCTTAAAAAAAAAATTAATATAAACCCAGTCCCCACCCCATATACCACAGCCAATATTGGCATACCTAGATCCCAAACCATTAACTAACAGCCAAAAGAACAGTATTGCAGTTTCAAGTACCTAAACTATGAGCAATACTATCTGCAATGGCAGGCTGAGTAAGCCTGAGCTTGCTCGGACTACCTGTTGCAGAGCGGCTTGAGAGGACAAGGAAACTGTGAACGCAATGCAGTCCTTGGCCTCGCCACTCCTGGAAAAAATCAGGTTGTACGATTAATTAGGGCCTTAGTCAGTTGCCTGCCACTCGGAGCATATCAGTCAAGCCAGGAAGCCATCTCATGTGGAGTGAAGAAGAATTTGGATTCTATGTCTGCTACTACCTGGAGTTTGGATGGGAAGAGCATGGTGTAGGATATTTTGAGATCCCGGAGTCTACGCTTGATAGGAAGGAATTGGGCCATATTTTTTTTGAACCTCCATTGCAAAATCTGGAAAAGCCAAGATCTTCACCCTGTTCCGGACCAGAGGGGCCTTTAGAGCGTCCCAGGCTCAGCAATGCATCACAATCCTTAAAGTGCAGACACTTTTACAATACTGGTGCAAGATGGAGACCCAGGCGGAAGAGGTTAAGTTAGAACATGGTGTGCTCTTTCCAAAGGTGATTGTGAGGAGGAGGAGTCACTACCATAGGATTCAATTAGCCATACTTGAAAAAATTATTTGGGAGAGGAACCCTCCTCCCTCCCCGGCAAGCCAACGTATCGGACATTATTTCTGCGGAGGCAGCCCTCAATATCCAGAAGTTTATTTTGCATTTTATCAACTTTTTGATTTAAAGAACAAATGCTGTCCTTCAGTGGGCCATCTGAGTCTTCTAAAGTGGAGATGTGGGTTTCCACCTCACCAACCTGTTCCATGACTTGTTAAACATGTTGCTGTAGAAGTTGGACCTTTCTAATTTTATCCGTAAGTCGTTTCTCACTGCTCATGGCTTTTGCATCCAAGACTTCTTGTAAAGTGACCATAGATGGTCGCCCTGTGCCGTAGGCTGAAGAGCTTGTGGGGTAGAATTGTGGGCACATTTCTCAAATTTGGCTGCTGCTGTAGCTTGTCCAGTCTTCCCCATATTTCAAGTAGTGCAGAGCCCCAGGGAGTAATGCAACCCCAAATAAAGAGATGGGAAAGGAGGAGTATGGAGTGCGAAGATGGCCATCGGGTTAGATAGGCTACACCCAACCTGCGGGTACCTGCCAGTGGAAGAGTGTATACTGGAGAGGAGGGAGAGAGCAGGACACAGCTGTACTGATATACTGGGAGCTTTCCAGCCTCGCCACCACTGACCTTGTGGCACTGATGGAGAGACGCCAATGGCGTACAGTACGAACCTCCGGCGCAGAATGAGGTCCCACTGTGAAGCAGGCCGTGGCCAGACACAACAGCTCCCAGTGGTGGCTGCGGTCTGAAGCTACAACAACAGGCCCCCCACAGGTACACGGACCACTGAGGAGGCTAGGCTGACAAAAGCCACCGTTAAAACTTGGTCAGGAGAGTTAGACAGGATGATGAGTCAGGGAGCTCTCTACACCTGAAATCCCATGACCTACCTGCTTTGTCGCGCCCCCATACTCTTATCAAAATTTTAAAGAATACTACATTTCAGGATTGAGACTTTTTTTCTACATATTGCAATATAAGATAGTATAAGATCATCTGCTAAATAGACTTTCTTTGGGCTGCACCCACTCTGTGGAATGCCCTCCCATGCACAATAAGACTCTCTTCTAGTCTCAAAACCTTCAAGCGTTCCCTGAAAACTCAGCTCTTCAGGCAAGCTCATCAAATTTGGGAACCGCTTGCATAACCTTCAAATACTTTCCTACCTAATTACATCACCACTGTAGAGTCCACTCATATCCTCACATATGTTCACATTCCTCACCTTACCATCCTCCTTACCATGCTGTGTGACCATATCATACAGCCCATCAAGAACAAATAAGGAAGATATTAGCGCTTGTTGGTCACAAATGCAAGGGTGTGTCACAATTAAATCACAATTTATTAAAGGAATATAGATCTAGGTATATTTACTAAAAACTTAAATGCAATGCACAATAGTGGTTAATACCACATAAAAACACTGAGAAAAAGTAGATAGTGTTACTCCCATTGTTGTATCATCCTATTTGAGAACTTATCAGAGGATGGACCTGTTCCTATAAGAGTCCCCTTGGTTAATAAGGTTCAGTGTCCTATCCGTGGATTTATAGTTACCACCAACGTTTCTCGAGGTAATTAGGCGAATCTGCGTCCGCAAAGGTGCTGTTCCTCGGCGGGTGGTGGATATTGGCTTTCCACGGTAAAATAGGAATGTCCTTGTAAATCCAATAGGAATATCCAACGAGGGCTTGGTCCAGGTCCAATAGTTCCAAAAGGTGAGGGAGTAAAACACTAGCAGGCAGGTCTCACCGACGCGTTTCGTTGCAATACAAGCAACTTTTTCAAGGTGCTGGAAGTCCTGCTAATGGTGGTTTATATACCCTACCAATATGGTTGCTCATTAGCATATGTGATTGATTGTGACCACCTGTTGGCATTAAGTGACCATATAATGACAGACATAGGAGTTATATTAAATCAATAATTAAAAATCATACAAATTCATCTATTTTATATATCGTTTTGTTTAAAACTTAAAAAGTATTATTTAATAAAAACCAGTCACATGACCACTGTTGGATGTATCCAGGTTAGTACTCTGGAAAACCTGGAATAGTATTTATTAACTAGTAAACTGATAATATGGGTGAAAGATCTGGAGTGTATTCCATCTATTACACTTATCATAGAAGATTGAAAAAACGTCCCCCTTCACTTCATATCCCGCGAGAAGTGAACTGGAGGTGTACTAATTATTCAGCGGGCCCCGGCCAATTAGCTGCCTGTGTATATACAGGAGGTGATGCGGACGTTGCGCTAATGACATCGCGTCATTCGTCCGCGCCTCCAGAGGCCTTGTGTATAGTGGTCGCCATGGTGACGTAATGACGTCACTATTATGCTGCCGGGAACGGGTGTGAAGCGGCGCTGTGCGTCGCTTCCCCGGAAGTCTCTTCCTTATGCACGTATTGTGTAGAGGGTTGCCGTGGCGACGTTCAATAACAAACGTCGCCAGGACAACCATCGGCTGCCGTAAGCAGCTTTGTAGGTATAGTATGACTTCAATGAACCAGTCTCTAAAGGCACAGCAACTGGTTTATATTAAAGCATATACTGATACAAATAGTAGTAACATATACAGTATCATTACAAAATCATAATAAAAAATGAAAATATAGAGCAATCGTTAATAGAGTGTATATATACACCCATCCCTTCAAAATACCACTTTATTCTCATCCAATAATACTCCAGCAAATTAATCTGTACTGTAACAACAACTGTATATAATTTGATAAACAATATATTAATAAATATATATATATATATGTAATAAGATATATTCATATGAATAAAAAATGAAAATAATTAATGAATAAATAAATAAATAAAAATAAAAAATATTAATAAAAAACAGAGTAGACCCTCGTCTCCAGTTGGTAGAAAAGCAAACTGTCTATAAACATCACATAAATAATAATTATAAATTCTGAATTTAAATGCAAAATGCACCCAATCATTATAATTTAGGTGGAATAAGTACCTATAGAGAGGGTGGGGTAAGGAGGGGGGAGGGGAAGGAGGGGGGGGAGCAGAGGGGGAAGGGGAGGCAGTAGGACATTCGATAGAATAAGTATCACAATATTGAGTTAAGCTCCACCGCCTCATTCAATCCAGATGGGTGAATGGTATCCAACCTATACATCCAGTAAAGTTCCTGTTTGCAGAGTGTTTTATAATGATCCCCTCCTCTTTTGGTCATTACAATGTGTTCAATTGCTATTAAGCCTAGGGAACTAGGGTCACCACCGTGTTTATCCCTAAAGTGTCTAGAGACACTATGGGTAGGTATTTTATTAATAATATTGCGGCGGTGTTCCATAAAGCGAACCTTAATGCTCCGAGTGGTGCGTCCCACATACCTCTGATTACAACCGCATGTGAGAAGATAAATTATATAGTTTGTATCGCAATTCATAAAACTGGCCAGAGTGTATTTCTCTCCATTTTCAACAGTAATCTGAGTAGTTCTTCTAGGGATATATTTGCATGTTGTACATCTGATAGCTCCACAACGATAGAAGCCTTTTGGTCTAGAGGGTAGCCAGGTATCTTGTATAGTACCCCCTTGCGTAGATGTAGATATCTCTTTCTTTCGCCCTGTCGGTACAATTTCGCCGTAGGCGTAGAAACTGTCCTCTAGGAATGTTCCTCTTCCACGGGGGATAATGGGCGCTACGGTAGTGCAGGTAGGAGTTGGTAGAAACCTCCTTGATATAATTTGAAGTATAAATTCTGCCGTCCCTGGCTTCTAAAGTTATATCCAAAAAATTGATGGTGAAAGGGTGATAGGAGTGGGTAAACTGTAAATTAAAATGGTTGGAATTAAGACTGGAAACAAAATGTTGTGCCGAAGTGAAGACATCCATGTGTGGGGCGGAGACTTTAGCGCGAATCTGGTCCTCTATGGCCGTTATATAGACGATCTTTTTATAATTTGGGATGGGGATTTCACTTCGGCACAACATTTTGTTTCCAGTCTTAATTCCAACCATTTTAATTTATACTTCAAATTATATCAAGGAGGTTTCTACCAACTCCTACCTGCACTACCGTAGCGCCCATTATCCCCCGTGGAAGAGGAACATTCCTAGAGGACAGTTTCTACGCCTACGGCGAAATTGTACCGACAGGGCGAAGTATATGGAACAAGCAGAATCCATGATAGAAGCATTCTCATTGAGAGGTTATCCAAGATCTCCCTTAGAGAGAGCCATGAGAGAAGTGGCTGACCTAGATAGAGATATTCTACTTTGTCCAAGGGAACCAGCTATTAAAAATAAAAATAAAAATATGGCTAGGCCAGATTATCCCAATGATCAACAGGATGATTTAGCTTTTATATCTACATATAATAGGGACAGCATGCAAATTAAGAAAATAATTTCTAAAAATTTTGGTATACTAAAACAAGACAATATACTTAGGGCACATTTACCTTTAAGACCTAAATTTATATTTAAGAAAAATCGCTCTTTCAAGAATATTCTTGCACCTAGTTTCTTGAAAGAGATATCTACATCTACGCAAGGGGGTACTATACAAGATACCTGGCTACCCTCTAGACCAAAAGGCTTCTATCGTTGTGGAGCTATCAGATGTACAACATGCAAATATATCCCTAGAAGAACTACTCAGATTACTGTTGAAAATGGAGAGAAATACACTCTGGCCAGTTTTATGAATTGCGATACAAACTATATAATTTATCTTCTCACATGCGGTTGTAATCAGAGGTATGTGGGACGCACCACTCGGAGCATTAAGGTTCGCTTTATGGAACACCGCCGCAATATTATTAATAAATTACCTACCCATAGTGTCTCTAGACACTTTAGGGATAAACACGGTGGTGACCCTAGTTCCCTAGGCTTAATAGCAATTGAACACATTGTAATGACCAAAAGAGGAGGGGATCGTTATAAAACACTCTGCAAACAGGAACTTTACTGGATGTATAGGTTGGATACCATTCACCCATCTGGATTGAATGAGGCGGTGGAGCTTAACTCAATATTGTGATACTTATTCTATCGAATGTCCTACTGCCTCCCCTTCCCCCTCTGCTCCCCCCCCCCTCCTTCCCCTCCCCCCTCCTTACCCCACCCTCTCTATAGGTACTTATTCCACCTAAATTATAATGATTGGGTGCATTTTGCATTTAAATTCAGAATTTATAATTATTATTTATGTGATGTTTATAGACAGTTTGCTTTTCTACCAACTGGAAACGAGGGTCTACTCTGTTTTTTATTAATATTTTTTATTTTTATTTATTTATTCATTAATTATTTTCATTTTTTATTCATATGAATATATCTTATTACATATATATATATATATATTTATTAATATATTGTTTATCAAATTATATACAGTTGTTGTGACAGTACAGATTAATTTGCTGGAGTATTATTGGATGAGAATAAAGTAGTATTTTGAAGGGATGGGTGTATATATACACTCTATTAACGATTGCTCTATATTTTCATTTTTTATTATGATTTTGTAATGATACTGTATATGTTACTACTATTTGTATCAGTATATGCTTTAATATAAACCAGTTGCTGTGCCTTTAGAGACTGGTTCATTGAAGTCATACTATACCTACAAAGCTGCTTACGGCAGCCGATGGTTGTCCTGGCGACGTTTGTTATTGAACGTCGCCACGGCAACCCTCTACACAATACGTGCATAAGGAAGAGACTTCCGGGGAAGCGACGCACAGCGCCGCTTCACACCCGTTCCCGGCAGCATAATAGTGACGTCATTCCGTCACCATGGCGACCACTATACACAAGGCCTCTGGAGGCGCGGACGAATGACGCGATGTCATTAGCGCAACGTCCGCGTCACCTCCTGTATATACACAGGCAGCTAATTGGCCGGGGCCCGCTGAATAATTAGTACACCTCCAGTTCACTTCTCGCGGGATATGAAGTGAAGGGGGACGTTTTTTCAATCTTCTATGATAAGTGTAATAGATGGAATACACTCCAGATCTTTCACCCATATTATCAGTTTACTAGTTAATAAATACTATTCCAGGTTTTCCAGAGTACTAACCTGGATACATCCAACAGTGGTCATGTGACTGGTTTTTATTAAATAATACTTTTTAAGTTTTAAACAAAACGATATATAAAATAGATGAATTTGTATGATTTTTAATTATTGATTTAATATAACTCCTATGTCTGTCATTATATGGTCACTTAATGCCAACAGGTGGTCACAATCAATCACATATGCTAATGAGCAACCATATTGGTAGGGTATATAAACCACCATTAGCAGGACTTCCAGCACCTTGAAAAAGTTGCTTGTATTGCAACGAAACGCGTCGGTGAGACCTGCCTGCTAGTGTTTTACTCCCTCACCTTTTGGAACTATTGGACCTGGACCAAGCCCTCGTTGGATATTCCTATTGGATTTACAAGGACATTCCTATTTTACCGTGGAAAGCCAATATCCACCACCCGCCGAGGAACAGCACCTTTGCGGACGCAGATTCGCCTAATTACCTCGAGAGACGTTGGTGGTAACTATAAATCCACGGATAGGACACTGAACCTTATTAACCAAGGGGACTCTTATAGGAACAGGTCCATCCTCTGATAAGTTCTCAAATAGGATGATACAACAATGGGAGTAACACTATCTACTTTTTCTCAGTGTTTTTATGTGGTATTAACCACTATTGTGCATTGCATTTAAGTTTTTAGTAAATATACCTAGATCTATATTCCTTTAATAAATTGTGATTTAATTGTGACACACCCTTGCATTTGTGACCAACAAGCGCTAATATCTTCCTTATTTGTTCACATTATTAGGGGTCTGACCAACCCCTTATATATATAGCTGCTGTGGGGAACCTCGCATCAAGCGCCTGGGAGTAGCAATACCTTAGGGTATTGCTTTTCCTATATTTTCAGCCCATCAAGAACCTTTACAATCTCCTGGACCTTTATGCAATAGATAACACCTATCAATCTTGTGTATCAATGCCAACTTCCCTATAGATCAGGGGTGGGGAACCTCAGGCCCGCGGGCCGTATAAGGCCCGCCAAGCCACTTGATCTGGCCCGGCCAGGCTCACCTAACTGAGGGAGATGCCAGGTGCCCACTGAGATTTTGTTACCAGTGGGCACCCGGCTCCTTCTCCTCAGCAGCAGCCGGAGGCAGGAGCTCACTCCTGAGCTCTGGCTTCTGGCTCAGGCAGTGTACATATGCGGCTGTGCGGTGCTATGGGAGAGATGTCATGACTGGGGGCATAACTACTGACTTGGGACATAACTACTGGGGGCGGGCTAATTTTTAAGTTGATACTTTTTGTATGGCCCCCGAAGGATTTTATAAATATCCAAATGGCCCTTGGTAGAAAAAAGGTTCCCCACCCCTGCTATAGATTGTAAGCTTGAAGCAGGGCCTTCCTACCTCTACGACTGCCTGTTATTACTCAGTCTTGTTTTTTTTACTGTTTGCAATTGTTTTGTTTTATGTTATCACTGTTTCCAATTGAAAAGCAACGGAATTTGCTGTACTATGTAAGAAACTGTTAATAAATAAATAAATTATCTGCATCGAAGTCATGCCGGAGCCAGCTAAGTCATTCCACTATAAGAAATTTAATAGAATATTATGCTGTGTGAATAGGCATATAGGAGGGGATTCAACTGCCTGCAAAGAGGGTGAATTACCAATGTAGCAGCGTTTAAACGTCGGCAATGCAGCCCGATTCGCCCTCCTTTAGCTCAAAAGTACTTGCTACCCTACACTTTTGAGTGAGATTCCACTGCTGTAAAGTGTGGCAGGTGTCGTGGCAGTTCAGCTGGGTGAACAAGTTGCCAGCAATTGAATTACCCCCTAAATGTATCCATCCAAGTGTAAAATACCCCCTAAATACTATATTTATTAGAGACAGGGTATAACATACATTTAAAAAAAAAAAAAAGAAATAAAAAACACAATTTTTAACTAAAAAATGTGAACCTCCGCATAAAATATATAAAGAGATCCAAAAAAAATGTCAAGTTAAAAAAGAGTTATTTTAAGATAGTCAAGAAGTAGCTTATTTTAGTGCAGGTGGTCAGTGAGGTACTCCCAACGCGTTTCGTCTGTAAGAAGTCTCAGTATCGAAGTCTACATTCCATGAAGTCTCAGTATCATTTATCTCATTATATTCCAGTTTTAATACCTTTTAACCAAGCTGAATATGTAGGTGCTAGCTGACACCCTATATATAACAGATTGTTTTCTTATAGCCAAACTGATTTGTCAAGGGATGACTTTTATACCCACATGTGGCGCTGTACCTCCACATACAGTAAAACATGGGTAGCCAGCATTCAATGACTACAGTCCTTAAAGAAGGTAGGAGTACCACGAAACGGTATCATTAACTGGTGGATGGGTAAATTCTGAATATACTATTATTGATAATGTATAGGTGACTATACAATACCCTGATTGTTGACTGCACTTTGGAGATTTTACTATCTATGCCAATGCACTGGTTTTAGTGACCATATGAATCCCTTACATTTTTTTTGCATATATAGTCTTCATTTTGTTGTTGTTGCAGGATTGGAATGATGGTGGGGAATTTGAGTAAAGCACAAAGAAATACACTATGTAGTGTAAATATAGTAAAAATATGTAGTAACAAACATATAACAGTGTAAATGTATATATATATATATATATATATATAAAAGCAATAGAGGTAAGGTGCCACTTGCGCTTGTGAGCAACAGTAATAAACAAGGTCTCTAATGGACCTCTGTAGCACTCCCTTAATATTTAGGGTGTCAGCTAAGCCCTAAGTATTAAGCATCAGTAAAAATGCTATGCAGAAGAATATGGATATAGGGATAGGGGTGGCAGCGACCCACGGTGTTTAAAACATTAGAAAGGGAAGGCAAAAAAATGATATAGGGACTAGAAGATATATATCTTAGTATTGAGCAACATAAGCCAAAATGCGTTTGTTTTTAGCCCTACATATAACAATATTTTTATTCTATACAAGAGAGTAAAAACCAATATACAAATATATCAGGGACACATTAAAAAAATAGAGTAATAAAACAAAAAATAAAAGAGAAGGAGCGATAAAAAAGACTGTAAAAAACTATGTATATAAAATACGGATAGAATGATCACATGTAGATTCTGTAAATGAGAACTTGTAGTTTATCTTAATATGAACTGGGTGTATCTCAGTGACTCTTCATATTAAGATAAGCTCCAAGTTTTTACTTTCTTGTATAGAATAAAAATATTGTTATATATAGTGCTAAAAACAAACACATTTTTGCTTATGTTGCTCAATACTAAGATATATATCTTCCAGTCCCTATATCATTTTTTTAGCCATCCCTTTCTAATG
Organism: Pseudophryne corroboree; assembly: GCF_028390025.1. Lineage (NCBI taxonomy): Eukaryota > Metazoa > Chordata > Amphibia > Anura > Myobatrachidae > Pseudophryne > Pseudophryne corroboree. The sequence continues at coordinate 83,539,910 of NC_086455.1, forward strand.
TTTTAAACACTATACATACTATATACACTCTATATACATATACATACACACACACACACACACACACACACACACACACACACACATATATATATATATATACATACACACACACACACACACACACACACACACACACAGTATATACACATATATAATAGAATTTTTGTTTTGTAGCCCACTGTTTTCATTATGGTGTACACAGACTTTGGATATTTTATCAAATAAACAAAATCATTAGAATATGGCCCTTCCCATGAATAATTTGGAAAGCACTTATCATCAATGCTGCTCCCCATTGATAAGATTCTTATTTGGAAGTATGATGGGGTTTCCTCATTGTGGACCAGCTGTAACCTATAGTACGTACTACTGGCGACGACTTAGCGAGTGAATCTTCTCACCCAATGAGAACAGACTAAAAATATACATCTTGTCCTAATCCCATTATCCCATATAAGAGCTAGACTGTAACACTGCCAGCCTCCCTGAAATACAGTCTTGTGAAGGGTTTTCTCCCTAAACGATTCCGGAATTCATTATCTTTCCATTTTAGTAATGAAAGGTTAATGATTATTTCTGGTAACCGTGATATCATTGGCAGGAAACAATCCTTTAGCAGTGAAAAGCTTCCGTTGGTAAGACTTCTGGAAATGGAGCATTTAAATGCATTCCCCAACAATCAGGACACCTGGCTCCACATTTGTCATATCCCCTACCCCTTTCAACTGAGCAGCTGTCACTGCTCTCAACACCATGCTTAGCAAAACAGTGAGCACATTCTGATGAGCCTCAATTGCTCTCCCTCCCTGGTTTGCACCTTTAGATATACTGTAGTATATCTATACGTCCTTGTAGAATCTCCAGAAGTAGTGGCTAATACGCATTCTATACATGCCCTGGCTGCTATGCTATATGCTACAGCAAGGGCATTACAGCCTGATAGATTGCTGTAAAGCACTTTCTCTGCAGAACTAGTATAGATTACACTGTAAGAGGCTGCAGAGCAGCAGCTACAAATAGAGATATGAGTAAGTCAGGAGTCACGTGCACTTGACCCTGGAAAAGGTCATTGGGGGCCACTTTGGCTCTGTCTAGAAAGGGCTTTTAGCAAGCTGTAAATTAGCAGAATGCTGAAATCGTTTACAATGTCATCAAAGTATACCTTAACTAGATAATGAAGACCTTTACTCAATCTTAAACAACTGAAGAATTAATTTTACTTAAATTACTTTTACAGTTTTTGTGCTTTACAGTTAGGAGTGAACAGTAATAAAACAAGACTGGGTAATAACAGACAAAGAAACAAACAAACAAACAAACAAACAGGTAAGCTCGCAAGCTTACAATCTATAGGGAAAATCTATAGGGAAGTAAGCATTCTAAACAAGGGTAACTTATTATAAAGAAAATATTGTAAAAAAGGCACAAAGAAGATATTCTATAAAAATGACTTAAAAGGAGTAAAACTGATTTTAGTTTTAAATGAAAAACACACATTTGTCTATAGAAGTGTCTACATAAAGCTGGGGCCAGTACTTTTGTAATACACTTTGGGGCAGATGTATTAACCTGGAGAAGGCATAAGGAAGTGATAAACCAGTGATAAGTGTAAGGTGATAAAGGAACCAGCCAATCAGATCCTAACTGTTAATTTACATATTGGAGCGGATTGGCTGGTGTCTTTCGCCTTGCACTTATCACTATTTCCTTATGCCTTCTCCAGGTGGGTTCCGGATGACACGCCGACCGGAAGAATGCAGACAGCAAAAATGCCGACAATAGAAGACAGACAAACACCAGTCAGACAGTGGTGAAACACCAACAGATAAAACTCAGACACAGGTAATATATAGACAGTGTAAACACCGACAAGGCCAACAGCCCTACAGAACAAAGACCGACAGTTCATAAGTCAGATAACAGTCACATCGACAACCCCAAAACCGACAGCACATACATCGACAACAAAACAGACCGATACGTCATCCATCAGACAACAATGATACCGAACCACAACAGACCGACAGCATATACACAGACACATAAAAGACAGACAGAACACACATCAGACGTGCATTAGACCGACACGCAAAAGACCGACAGCGCATACATAGACCGTAAAAGAGACTGAAATGTAATTTACCAGACATCAATTAAATAGACAATCCCAAAATGCAGACAGCACATACATAGACAGCTAAATGACCGACAATACATAACTCAGACCCCAATAAGACCGACACGTAAAAGTCTGACGGCCCATACATAGACAGCTAAATGACTGACATTACATACATATAACAGAATCAAATAATACCGGCACGCAAAGACCGACAGATTATTAAGACAGGAGCCCATATATTGAAGACAAAAAATGTACAGATGGCGCTTCAAATCAAAGGTGCTGCAATCCACCAACCGGGATGGTCACCAATATCCCACGAGAGTTCAGTTAATGTTCTAAGGTTTTGTTGGGGTGCGCTCCCTGGGTCACTAAGGGCAATGTTCTCAGTCCAGACGGAGAATGTTCGTGTCTATTGAAGAGCTCTCTATTCAGCAACAATTCCCCGCTCCAGTTAAAATGGTGTTCCCAAAATAGAAAGAGAGCAATATATGGTGAAGTACAGTAAGACTGAAGTCCATTCACATAAGGTGATGAGTCAAGTCACACATGGTCAATAAGTGTAAAGAAAGAAGGGTCAAGAACTGGAATCCACCATAAAACGGCGAGCCTACGTACCAGAGTTCGTGGGGTGTCAGTAGCGCCCACCCAAATACGCTTGTTGTGTCACTTCCTTTGGTCTACGGTGGTACACGGCTTGTCTCCTTCAAATTACTCCACCACTTCACCACTCCACATAGGAGTGAGATACCCAAAATTAGGAGGAAATGACGATATATAGTGAAGTATTGTTTTTTCCAATGTGCAAGAATAATTTATTTAAAGTGCAGCACAAAACATGTACATTTAAAAGCACAACCTCAATGTGCAAGTTGGCAGAGTAAAATTCATAATCAAACACTGAGATCCACCACAAATTGGTGAGCCCACGTACCAGAATTGCTGGGGTGTCAGAAAATGTCCACCCAAAAGCGCTTTAAATGATGTTCCCCGGGATTCTGCAGCAACAGTCAGTCGCTTCCTTCTGGCTCCTGTGGGTCCCTCCAACTAGTCACCAACGCGTTTCTGCCCTTAAAAGGGCCTTTGTCAAGGTGTCTCCCCGAATATTAAGCAGCTCTTTGATCTCTGTGTCTGACCAGGTATGGCTAGCCATGTTGCTGTGCTGGAGCTTCTGCTGCTGTATATTGTCTGTTTGTTTGGAAGCTGCTGCAATAAAAATATCTGTATGTACCCAGCGCGACTTCAGAGTGTTTTGTTTGCTGCCTCAATGCCTGCATGTGCCCAGCGTAGTGTTGTTTGCTGCTGCGGTGCCTGCATGTGCCCAGCGTGTCTCCCAGGGATGACATCATCTTCCAGTGCCCCAGAAGCAGCCAATCAGCGTCTCAGAGCGTTACTCGGGTCTGAAAACACGTGTAATGACCGTTTCCACTGCACCGCTATCCGTGTCATTACCGTGTTCTACCCAGGTAAATAGCCGGGTTGGATTCCCGGGTCACTCAACCCGTGTTGACCCGTTTCCACCTACTCAAAAACCGTGTCGATGCGCGCCCCGTGCAAAAACACGGGTAAAAACAGCTAGTGGAAAAGGGGTATAAATCCCCTCAGTGCGGCCCTGGTCACAGCAGTACAAAATGCTATGCGCGCGTGAGTTTCACATGCCAGATATGTATTCTAATGGCTTCTGGCTGATGCAGTAATGGACAGGTAACTTTGCTGCACATAGAAAGGAAATACATGTCTGCATTTGTTATATATGTTATCATGATTCACTGCACTGGTAAATAATAGCATGCCACTGGAACCCGCTGCCCCTCCCAAAAGTTTTGCTCCTCACCTTCTATTTTCTCTATTTCCACAATAACAAAGTGTCATCTCATCAGATCATAATCAGAAACCATTAAAACATATTCCTGTCCTGTTTTCAATCTTTATTGTCTTTAATGATTTCTGGTACTTGTAAATAAGGGCCTGATTCATAGTTGCACACTAATGGATCTGCAGCAGGGCCGTCGAGAGTGAGGGGAAGCGGGTACTAATTACCAGGGCCCGCTTGTTGAAGGGCCCGGTAGGGGCCCAAGACCGCAGCTGCCCCTCCCCCCCCCTCTTACATGCCAGCAGTCTCTCTCCCCAGCCCATCTGCTGTGTGCTAAGCAGCAGTTAAGCCAGGGAGGCTGCTGCCACTGACCAAGCAACATACCTCTGCCTTGCAGGTGGTGTGGGGGAAGCGATCACACTCGTTGAAACCTCTACCTGAATTTGCCCCTGGCTAAGGGGCTTAAGGCGCCCCCTGCTTGCGGCGCTAAAAATACTGTTTTTACCCCCCTCCCTACAGCACTGATTCGCAGATGCGTCTTTGGAAGCAGCAACTACGCGGAAATATGCAAATCTTGCAGCCAGCGGCATTTGTATTAAGACTTTGGAAATCCTAGTGACTATGAAGAAGCAGTCACATATCAAAGTTTTGAGAGGCCCTATTGTTGTGCAGTGTGGCCCATAGAAAGTAGGACGCCAGAGATATTGACCCTGCTTATGGGGTCGCAGTCTGAGACACACCACAAAAATCGTCCTGGCGGGTTACATTTATGTGACCGGCAGTCACCAACGCCGGCATCCTGGCATCTGAAAATCCAGATGGTTGGCATGCAGACCAACAGGGACTATTCCCACTCGTGGGTGTTCACGACACCCAAAGAGTGGGAATATAACCTGTGGCGAGTGCAGCTAGCCCGCGAGGGGCTTCTTTCCGCTCACCTCCCCAGCCGGCCATCCGTAGCCAGGATCCCGCCGTCGGTATTGTGACCGGCGGTCACACGTATCCAACATGTCCTGGCAATGGCTGTCAACATTCACAAAGTTGACATTATGTTATGTCGACATTCAGACCATGTTGATATTCTGAAAGTATACCCTTTTTCCACTGTTCAGCAAAAAAAAAAAAAATATAATAACAATAATAATTTTAATGAATTAATGCACATAAGGCACCTGGACTGGCCAGCAAATCGGCATGTCCATTATTACTTCTGCCGGCCATTATCCCTCAGGTGACCTGGCAAAGATTGTTTTTGTTAAAGTGGCCGAAAAGATATTCAATTGCAGCAATAAAAAATCTCTCTTTTTAGACTTTACTGATAAATAGGCTCCATTGGTATCAAAATACCGACAGTTGAGAACCCAACGGTCAGAATCTTGACGTTCAGGATGTAAACAGATTGCGGTGAGTATCTGTGAGTATTATTGCTTTATTTATTTGCCAATTATATTAACAACTGTTTCAGGTAACTTTAAAGGGTATAATCAGATGTCAGTGGTACTTTGTCTGTGGAGCCATCCATCCATCTGTATTTGTTATACGATAATGGAACACAGAGACGTTACACCTATGGAACGCCAAGACAGTACACCGAGACGTGCTTATTTATTCATCTACAACTCATGTGGAAAGTACACAAGCAGCTTAGTACTAACATTAAGTGAAATCAGCAGAAACATAAAGACATCTAGCTGACCAACAAACAACCCTCCATAGTACAAGAGTCTGCAGCCACGTGTCTAGTCACCTCCAGCTGTTTGAGGACACACGCAAGCATGCTAATATGAAAATATAGGTATGCAAGAATGCAGTTCTGAATAGTACAATAAATCATTACTCATACATATAATTCCTGTGCCAGCAACTAAAGATGTAAAGGGCAAGGGACATGCTGACCAAGTACTGTGCTATTTATGGATGTCTGCAAGTGACCTATAAATTTATTTAAAAGGACAGACCGATATATACTAGTGTATTAAGGGGTCTCATATCTCCTCTGACACCACCCCTACTCCCTATACTTACCCTCGACCCTTCTCTCTGTCCCCTGCAGTGAAAGCCCCCTCTCCTACTGCATCTCAGGACATGCGTTCAACAAGCATGTTTATATTATGTTGTAGCAGATAACGAGATCAGACATAGATACGGATGAACATATAGAGGAAATGGATAGATAGATAGATAGATAGATAGATAGATAGATAGATAGATAGATAGATAGATATAGGTGTAGTATGGTATGCCGGCGGCCGGGCTCCCGGCGACCAGCACCGGGAGCACGACCGCTGGCATACCGACAGAGTAGCGAGTGCAAATGAGCCCCTTGCAGGCTTGCTGTGCTCGCCGCGCTGCGGGCATGGTGGCGTGCGCCACACTATTTATTCTACCTCCAGGGGGGTCGTGGGAGAATATGTGTTGGTATGCCGGGATTCCGGCGCCGGGATTCTGTGCGCCGGGATCCCGACATTCGGCAACCAGAAGACCACCCTATATATTAAAAAATAAACACGATAATATATACAAGCTATATTATAGCTAATAATAACAATGACGACAACAACAACGACAACAAGATTTTTAGGGGAGGATATAACTAGTGGCCATTTTAAAAGAGGAGCTGGCTATGCCCATTTTGATGTGGCTACACTTCCGTCAACATATAGAAGTAGCGTGCACAATACATGCAATTCCACATTTTATACATGGATAAAGAGACAAATAGTAGATAAACAGATAGCTACAAGAAACAGATGTACACATATAAAAAAACACCACTTCTGAACATTTTTAAAACATATAGTGTGTGTGTGTGTGTGTGTGTGTGTGTGTGTGTGTGTGTGTGTGTGTGTGTGTGTGTGTGTATATGTAATATTCCAGAAGTTGTATTATATTACATAAATATGAGACTATTACACTTAAAAAAATTCTTTATAGGAATAGGAACTAAGGATCAAATAGGTTTGAAGTTAACAAATAGTAATAAAACAAAGGGCAGACTAGATAAAGAGACAAATAGTAGAAGAAAAAAAGATGTAAACATTTAATAAAAAAACAAAAAAGACCACTTTTGAACATTTTTAAAACATATACTGCAGTGTGTGTGTGTGTGTGTGTGTGTGTGTGTGTGTGTGTGTGTGTGTGTGTGTGTGTGTGTGTGTGTGTATATATGTAATATTCCAGAAGTTGTATTATATTACATAAATATGTGACTATATTATAGATAAACTTTTTTTTATAGGAACCAAGGATCAAATAGGTTTGAGGTTACCAAATGGTAATAAAAAAAAGGCAGACTAGATGGGCCAAGTGGTTCTTATCTGCTGTCAAATTCTATGTTACCATGTTTTGGACTACGAGACGTAACTAGATCAGTTTGCATATCTGGATTTAAGACCGGCCTTTTCAGAAATATGAAAGGGATAATTGATAAAGGATTTCCTAAGGAAATAGGGCTGTTGAGACCAGCAGGGAAAGGGCATATATTTTTAGTTTTTGGCTTTGTTCTGCTATTGCAAGTGTCGAACACTTGTGACAGTGTTTACAGAAACAGAGGCCTGAAAATACGCACACATACTAATCATACAAAGTATACTCCTGGTCCAAAAACTTAGTTAGCTATAAAAAAATAGGATTTTAATACCTACCGGTAAATCCTTTTATCTTAGTCCGTAGAGGATGCTGGGGACGCTTCAAGAACCATGGGGTATAGACGGGATCCGCAGGAGACATGGGCACTTTAAGACTTTGAATGGGTGTGAACTGGCTCCTCCCTCTATGCTCCTCCTCCAGACTCCAGTTTAAGTAACTGTGCCCAGGGAGACGGACATTTCGAGGAAAGAATTTATTGTAAAACCACGGTGAGCATCTTACCAGCTCACACCTCCAGCATGCCGCAGAACGTGGCATTCAATAGAACACCAGCCGACGGCATGAAAAATATGCAGCAATATGCTGACATAAAAGCATAACACAACCTGTGTGTAAACACAACCAATAACAACATAACGCATGCCACGGCATGAATAATGTAAGCAACAGGCTGACTTAAACTCAACACACCATGTGTGTCACCATACCCAATAACTGCAGATACAGTAAGCACTGGGACGGGCGCCCAGCATCCTCTACGGACTAAGAGAAAAGGATTTACCGGTAGGTATTAAAATCCTAATTTCTCATACGTCCTAGAGGATGCTGGGGACGCTTCAAGAACCATGGGGTTTATACCAAAGCTCTAGAACGGGTGGGAGAGTGCGGACGACTCCGCAGCACCGATTGACCCAACAAGAGGTCCTCATCAGCCAGGGTATCAAAATTGTAAAACTTTGCAAAGGTGTTTGAACCCGACCAAGTAGCTGCTTGGCAAAGCCGTAATGCCGAGACCCCCCTGGCAGCCGCCCAGGATGCGCCCACCCTTCTGGTAGAATGGGTCTTCACCGATTTCGGTAACGGCAATCCAGCCGTAGAATGAGCCTGCTGAATCGTGTTACAGATCCAGCGTGCAATAGTCTGCTTGGAAGTAGGAGCTCCAATCTTGTTGGGAGCATACAGAACAAACAGAGCCTCCGTTGTCCTAATCTGAGCAGTTATGGCGACATAAATTTTCAAAGCTCTGACCACATCGAGAGACTTTTATTCCGTCAAGACTTCAGTAGCCACTGGCACAACAATAGGTTGGTTCATGTGAAACGATTAAACCACTTTTGGCAGAAAATTGCTGATGAGTTCTCACTCTGCTCTATCCGTATTGAAGATTAAATAGGGGCACTTGTGGGACAAAGCCGCTGATTCAGACACTCGCCTTGCGGATGCCAAGGCCAACAGCCTGACCACTTTCCAAGTGACGAATTACAACTCTACCTTACGTAAAGGTTCAAAACAATGAGATTGCCGGAACTGTAACACCATGTTAAGACCCCATGGAGCTCCCGGGGGGCACAAAGGGAGGTTGGATGTGTAACACTCCTTTTACGAAGGTTCGAACCTTTGTAAAGGAGGCCAATTGTTTTTGGAATAAAACCGATAAGGCTGAATCTGAACCTTAACCGAGCCCAACTTAAGACCCGCATCCACACCATCTTGTGAAAAACAGGAGAAAACGATCCCACTGGAATCTTCCGTAGAAGCCTTCTTGGATTCGCATCCAGACACATACTTTCTCCAAATACGGTGGTAATGTTTTTTACGTTACTCCTCTACTGGTCTGAAGAAAAGTAGGGATGACTTCACTGGAAATATCCTCTCGGCTAGGATCTGGCGTTCACCTGAAGATCCGATACCATGTCCTCTTAGGCCAGTCTGGAACAATGAGGATCACCTGAACCTTTGTTCTTCTTATGATCTTTTGGAAAAAAAATGGAAGCGGAGGGGACGCATAGACTGACTGAAACATCCACGGAGTCATTAGGGCGTCCACTGCTATTGCTTGAGGGTCCCTTGACCTGTAACAATATCTCTGAAGCTTCTTATTGAGGCGAGACGCCATCTTGCCTAATTTAGGAATCCCTCAACGACTTGTCACTTCTGTGAAAACCTCTGGATGAAGACACCCCTCTCCTGGATGGAGAACGTGTCTGCCGAGGAAGCCTGCTTCCCAGTTGTCCACTCCTGGAATGAACATCGCTGACAGAGCACGCATATGATTTCGTCGCCCAGCGGAAAATCTTTCTGGCTTCTGCCATTGCTGCTTCGGTTTTTGTTTGTAGAAAACCGTTATAAACGGCCCTTACCTCTAGACCGTTAATGTGGTGACAAGTATCCTAACTTGACCCTCTTCCTTGGAAGTGTTCCTCCTGTGTAAAAGCTCCCCTGCCTCGAAGGCATGCATCCATGGTCCCTAGGATCCAGTCCTGGAACCCGAACTTGTGCTTATGAGAACTGCACCGCTACCACAGGAGTGAAATTCTGGTCTTAAAAAAACAGGATTATCCCAGGTGGGAACCAGACCACTTGTCCAACTGGTCCCGCTAAAAACACTCTGGCATTTAACCTGCTCACTGAATGGCCTCGTAGGCCGCAACCATCTTTTTCATCAACAGAATGTAATGATGGATTGACCCTGTTGCAAATCTGACCCGACTCTGGATCCTCAGAGCTTTTTCCACTGGAAGAAACAAACTCTCAACAGTTCTGTATCTAACAGTATTTCCAACGCCGACAACCGCGTCGTTGGGATCAACAGTGATTCTGGCAAGTTCAGGAGCCAACCACTTTGTTGAAGAACTGTCAGGGAGAATGCAACGTTTGGCACCACTTGGTTTCTTGACCTCGCCGTAATCAGGAGAGCGTCCCAGTGTAGAATAATAATGACTCTTTTGCTATCGAAGGAAAACCATCATACCGCCATCACTCTGGTGAATTGGTAATGACAATCCTGAATAGCAAACCCAGGTAAGCCTAATGCGGAAGAAACCGTAATTAGACCCACTTTCTCCTTTTTCAGATTGGAGATCCCTGCCCTGAGAGATTCCAGCTTGTAGTTCAACTTCTTAAGTAGAAATTTTGGGGATTTTAGATATAGGATTGTTCTGACCGAGCCATCCGGCCTCGGGAGCACGAAAAAGCTTGAATAAAAGCTTCTTTTTTTTGTGACCGGGACAACAGGACAATGTCCTGATCCTGACACAACTCTTGTATGGCGTTGCATACTACCTCCCCGTCCAGGGGAGAATCGGTAAGGTCTATTTGAAGAATTAGTGAGGGGAGACGTTTGGAAACTGCAGTATGTCCCCCTTGGGATTCTATTCCTAAACTCACTGGTCCATGTCCGTTCCAGGAATGACTGAAGAGTACTATACGTGGTCCCACCGGTGTGGGCTCCCGCAAGATAGAGCCAGCGTCATGCAGTGGATGTGGCAGAAACAGAGGATGATTTCTGTAAACTTGAAAAGATTGCTGACCTCTTACCTTTTCACCTTCCTCTACCTGCAAAGAAAGGGAAATCCGTATCTATTCGGTCAAAATGACTGCATCCTACAATAATGTGTCATCAACCGTTGTGAGGGAACATAGGGCAAGAAGGCAGACTTACCAGTGGTATCTGCCGAGATCACTTAACAAGGCAATCCATAAACCAGGTTTCACCTTCATAGGGAAGAGACTCCAGTTCTTCTCAGAGTCAGCCTCAGCATTCCATTGGTGAATCCACAACGGCCTCCTAGTCAAGACCGCCATGGAATTGGCCCGCAAACTCAAGAGTCCTATATCCCTTGTGGTCGCACGGCAGTCTGCTGCAATGTTATAGATATGACCCAACTTAAGGAGTACCCGCATACAACTACTCCCCCATGTGCACGTAACGCAAGTATAATCAACATACACGCGGACACATAATTAGAGTATCACATATCTTCCTGCATATGATCCTTTGTGACAGGGCCCCGTGCAGAACAGGGGGTGACTCTCTCTTTCCACGGCGGGAAAAGAATAAACACTCGGAATCATCTTGAGGATTTGAAAACATCTTGTCACAGCCGCTCAGCACATGAGAAGGAATAACTTTACCTCAGCATTCATTATACATTTTTTATATATACACTGCTCAAAAAAATAAAGGGAACACTTAAACAACACAATGTAACTCCAAGTCAATCACACTTCTGTGAAATCAAAATGTCCACTTAGGAAGCAACACTGATTGACAATCAATTTCACATGCTGTTGTGCAAATGGAATAGACAACAGGTGGAAATTATAGGCAATTAGCAAGACACCCCCAATAAAGGAGTTGTTCTGCAGGTGGTGACCACAGACCACTTCTCAGCTCCTATGCTTTCTGGCTGATGTTTTGGTCACTTTTGAAAGCTGGCGGTGCTTTCACTCTAGTGGTAGCATGAGACGGAGTCTACAACCCACACAAGTGGCTCAGGTAGTGCAGCTCATCCAGGATGGCACATCATTGCGAGCTGTGGCAAGAAGGTTTGCCGACGTCCACAGGTGGGGGTTATGCTTACAGCCCAACACTGTGCAGGACGTTTGGCATTTGCCAGAGAACACCAAGATTGGCAAATTTGCCACTGGCGCCCTGTGCTCTTCACAGATGAAAGCAGGTTCTCACTGAGCACATGTGACAGACGTGACAGAGTCTGGAGACGCCAAGGAGAACGTTCTGCTGCCTGCAACATCCTCCAGCATGACCGGTTTGGCAGTGGGTCAGTAATGGTGTGGGGTGGCATTTCTTTGGGGGGCCGCACAGCCCTCCATGTGCTCGCCAGAGGTAGCCTGACTGCCATTAGGTACCGAGATGAGATCCTCAGACCCCTTGTGAGACCATATGCTGGTGCGGTTGGCCCTGGGTTCCTCCTAATGCAAGACAATGCTAGACCTCATGTGGCTGGGGTGTGTCAGCAGTTCCTGCAAGACGAAGGCATTGATGCTATGGACTGGCCCGCCCGTTCCCCAGACCTGAATCCAATTGCGCACATCTGGGACATCATGTCTCGCTCCATGCGCCAACGCCACGTTGCACCACAGACTGTCCAGGAGTTGGCGGATGCTTTAGTCCAGGTCTGGGAGGAGATCCCTCAGGAGACCATACGCCACCTCATCAGGAGCATGCCCAGGCGTTGTGGGGAGGTCATACAGGCACGTGGAGGCCACACACACCACTGAGCCTCATTTTGACTTGTTTTAAGGACATTACATCAAAGTTGGATCAGCCTGTAGTGTGTTTTTCCACTTTAATTTTGAGTGTGACTCCAAATCCAGACCTCCATGGGTTAATAAATTTGATTTCCATTGATAATTTGTGTGTGATTTTGTTGTCAGCACATTCAACTATGTAAAGAACGAAGTATTTAATAAGAATATTTCATTCATTCAGAGCTAGGATGTGTTATTTTAGTGTTCCCTTTATTTTCTTGAGCAGTGTATATACATATATATACACCTTTAAATACACCCCTATACACACAAATATCTATATATATATAACTCATATATAAATATCCCTCTTGATAGGAACAGCAGGGTCCCTAGTAACGTTAATATGTTCTTAATGTGTATGAAACATGTACTGAATGCCGATTTTGTGGATCTAGTCAGGAAACATTATGGTCGACATAAGAAACAGTATTCGTGTCGATCTCCGGGAGTAGTAACTGGGCAAAATAACATTTTTGCGATCCCGAGGGGTCTGAGGGAAATCTATTCTATGAATACGACACCATCCATAAATATTACTACGTCTGTGTTCGTGCCACAGACCTATGCAACCTTACTATACATACATATACATATAGGTATAGCTCTTTTTGATATGCATCACATTATCATGCCAATTTTTACCCAGTCAGAAATAGTTGGTGCGGACAGGGTCACCACCACACATCTGTGTCTCCCATATAGTTTTCTCTTGGGAAGAACATACATCTACTGACTCTTATTTACATGTACCAAGTAGAGATGAGCGGGTTCGGTTTCTCTGAATCCGAACCCGCCCGAACTTCATGGTTTTTTTCACGGGTCCGAGCAGACTCGGATCCTCCCGCCTTGCTCGGTTAACCCGAGCGCGCCCGAACGTCATCATGACGCTGTCGGATTCTCGCGAGACTCGGATTCTATATAAGGAGCCGCGCGTCGCCGCCATTTTCACACGTGCATTGAGATTGATAGTGAGAGGACGTGGCTGGCGTCCTCTCCATTTAGATTATAAGAGAGAGAGATTTACTGGAGCTTAGGACTAGGAGGAGTACTGTAGAAGTGTAGAGAGTGCAGAGAGTTTACTAGTGAGTGACCACCAGACAGTGCAGTTTATTTAATATATCCGTTCTCTGCCTGAAAAAAGCGATACACACAGTGACTCAGTCACATACCATATCTGTGTGCACTGCTCAGGCTCAGCCCAGTGTGCTGCATCATCTATATATATTATATATCTGTCTGACTGCTCAGCTCACACAGCTTATAATTGTGGGGGAGACTGGGGAGCACTGCAGTGCCAGTTATAGGTTATAGCAGGAGCCAGGAGTACATAATATTATATTAAAATTAAACAGTGCACACTTTTGCTGCAGGAGTGCCACTGCCAGTGTGACTGACCAGTGACCTGACCACACTGACCACCAGTATAGTTAGTAGTATACTTATATTGTGATTGCCTGAAAAAGTTAAACACTCGTCGTGTGACTTCACTTGTGTGTTGTTGTTTTTTTTTATTCTATAAAAATAAAACTCATTCTGCTGACAGACAGTGTCCAGCAGGTCCGTCATTATATAATATATAATATATACCTGTCCGGCTGCAGTAGTGATATATATATATTTTTTATATCATTTATCATCCAGTCGCAGCAGACACAGTACGGTAGTTCACGGCTGTGGCTACCTCTGTGTCTGCACTCGGCAGGCAGTCCGTCCATAATTGTATACCACCTAACCGTGGTTTTTTTTTCTTCTTTATACATACATACTACTACGACATCTCTTTATCAACCAGTCTATATTAGCAGCAGACACAGTACAGTACGGTAGTTCACGGCTGTGGCTACCTCTGTGTCTGCACTCGGCAGGCAGTCCGTCCATAATTGTATACCACCTAACCTTTTTCTTTGCATCATGTGCTGATTGGGGAGGGTTTTTTGGAAGGGACATCCTGCGTGACACTGCAGTGCCACTCCTAAATGGGCCCGGTGTTTGTGTCGGCCACTAGGGTCGCTAATCTTACTCACACAGTCAGCTACCTCATTGCGCCTCTTTTTTTCTTTGCGTCATGTGCTGTTTGGGGAGGGTTTTTTGGAAGGGACATCCTGCGTGACACTGCAGTGCCACTCCTAGATGGGCCCGGTGTTTGTGTCGGCCACTAGGGTCGCTAATCTTACTCACACAGCTACCTCATAGCGCCTCTTTTTTTCTTTGCGTCATGTGCTGTTTGGGGAGGGTTTTTTGGAAGGGACATCCTGCGTGACACTGCAGTGCCACTCCTAGATGGGCCCGGTGTTTTGTCGGCCACTAGGGTCGCTAATCTTACTCACACAGCTACCTCATTGCGCCTCTTTTTTTCTTTGCGTCATGTGCTGTTTGGGGAGGGTTTTTTGGAAGGGCCATCCTGCGTGACACTGCAGTGCCACTCCTAGATGGGCCCGGTGTTTGTGTCGGCCACTAGGGTCGCTAATCTTACTCACACAGCTACCTCATTGCGCCTCTTTTTTTCTTTGCGTCATGTGCTGTTTGGGGAGGGTTTTTTGGAAGGGACATCCTGCGTGACACTGCAGTGCCACTCCTAGATGGGCCCGGTGTTTGTGTCGGCCACTAGGGTCGCTAATCTTACTCACACAGCTACCTCATTGCGCCTCTTTTTTTCTTTGCGTCATGTGCTGTTTGGGGAGGGTTTTTTGGAAGGGCCATCCTGCGTGACACTGCAGTGCCACTCCTAGATGGGCCCGGTGTTTGTGTCGGCCACTAGGGTCGCTTATCTTACTCACACAGCGACCTCGGTGCAAATTTTAGGACTAAAAATAATATTGTGAGGTGTGAGGTATTCAGAATAGACTGAAAATGAGTGTAAATTATGGTTTTTGAGGTTAATAATACTTTGGGATCAAAATGACCCCCAAATTCTATGATTTAAGCTGTTTTTTAGTGTTTTTTGAAAAAAACACCCGAATCCAAAACACACCCGAATCCGACAAAAAAAATTCGGTGAGGTTTTGCCAAAACGCGTTCGAACCCAAAACACGGCCGCGGAACCGAACCCAAAACCAAAACCCGAAAAATTTCAGGCGCTCATCTCTAGTACCAAGTACCATTAGGAGTCGGCGGTGCCAACAGAGTCATTCCCATTGCCGTTTGTGGCAGAGGACTCCGCTTCAGATATGCCGACACATGTGTACCAATTCTCACTCCCTTAGAGCTACTGGTACACACACGTTGAAAGTTGCCTTGAACGTATTACACCATATATTTGTATTCTCATTTTTCCATGGTGCAGAGAATCAAGTCAAAGAAAGGAAAATCTATGGAATGGCATACGAAAATTCTGATCTAATCCAATCATAAGACATATCTTGTACAATATTTAGTGAACACTACTTTTGCTGATATTAGTAATTAATAGTGTGAAGCGAATGTATGTGAGAAATACTTTCTGGTATTTACATTGATTTTTGGGAGTATGGTGACTCTCCTAAGGGACCACAACTGGCTGTATCAGTGCGCTTTATTCAGGGTAAAGCTGTGTAGGGTACAATAAGGGGCATGTGAAGAGATCTGGTGAGTATTTAAGAGGTATGCAGGGGAGGTCTTTGAGGCAATAATGCGATATGTGAAGAGGCCTGATGGGCATATAAGAGGAATGTGGAGGAGTTCTAAGAGGCAATACAGCTGCATGAGAAGAGGTCTCATGGGCATGTAAGAGGAATGTGGGGGAGGTCTAAGAGGCAATACAGCTGCATGAGAAGAGGTCTCATGGGCATGTAAGAGGAATGTGGGGGAGGTCTAAGAGGCAATACAGCTGCATGAGAAGAGGTCTCATGGGCATGTAAGAGGAATGTGGGGGAGGTCTATGTGGCAATACAGCTGCATGAGAAGAGGTCTCATGGGCATGTAAGAGGAATGTGGGGGAGGTCTATGTGGCAATAAAGCGATATGTGAAGAGGTCTCATGGGCATGTAAGAGGAATGTGGGGGAGGTCTATGTGGCAATAAAGCGATATGTGAAGAGGTCTCATGGGCATGTAAGAGGAATGTGGGGGAGGTCTAAGAGGCAATACAGCTGCATGAGAAGAGGCCTGATGGGCATGTAAGAGGAATGTGGGGGAGGTCTATGTGGCAATAAAGCGATATGTGAAGAGGTCTCATGGGCATGTAAGAGAAATGTAGGCGAGGTCTTTGAGGCAATAAAGCGATATGTGAAGAGGCCTGATGGGCATGTAAGAGGAATGTGGGGGAGGTCTATGTGGCAATAAAGCTGCATGTGAAAAGGTCTCATGCCCATGAGAAAGAGTAATGTGGACGAGGTCTAAGGGGCAATAAAGCGGCATGTTTATAGGTCTGGTGGGCATGTAAGAGGAATGTGGTGAGCCGTGACAGTATATGGGGGAATTTTGGAGAAACTCATTAGGCTGTTATTTCATTCTGAGTAATGTCCAGCCCTTTTAAACTCTGGAGAGCCCTTGAAGTACATCAAGCTACCCACAGTAACCTCCACAGAAAGGAGGCACCCTTTTTGTTGGCTGAACTAATATTTATAAAATAGGAACAATTCATTAGGATCTGGCGGTGCTCTCCCAGCCTATCAGTGACTGAGAGCACATGCCTCTACAGATGTAGCCATGCTCATTGCATCCATCTCTCTGAGAATTTGCGCATCGTGCACGCATCCCATTCACAGTGAATGGGGCTTCTAAATATACAGCTCGGCATGGCTATGTGCCGAAGAAGCTTGTCTGCCGCAGATGTAGCCACGATGAGCATGGCTATATCTGTATTTCACTGCATGCAGCTCGGTGAGGACCGGAAAACATGCAGCAACTGATAAGTCCGCACTGTGTTTGGAATCCATTAATAACCGGTATTTAATAATTATAAACCTGTGTGTTTTTGGAACACAACACATCCTGGATCCTGACACTGTAATCCCTAGTATGTGTCTCCATGTGATGGGGAACATAGATGGTAAGCTCTACTGCTGAGAGAATGATTCTCTGTAAATGTTGCGGCATGTGTGTGCACTTTATAAATAACTGTTAATAAATAAGAGCTCAAAACTGCATAGCATAACACATAGTATAAAGCATGTAGATACTATAGGGCAGTGGTTGTCGACCTTAACCCTCAAGTTTTCCCAGCAAGTCATGTTTTGAGAATTTTTGTCTGTGTAAGTTGTATAAAAATTGACCCAGCAAAACAGATGCACTCACATGTGCAGAATTAAAGACATCCACAAAACATGATACCATCACAACAACACTGGACACCATGCTATCAACACTGAGTCGCTTGACTGTAGACTGAAATATGTTCTGAACAGCTATACATAGGGTCGTCATAAGTCGGCATCAACTTGACAGCCCTCAACAACAACACTGTGATAATCCGGAATAAAAGTCTTCCCTCTAACTCATACCCAAACACAGTACTCAAGAAGTAAAATAGAGAATTCCTGAAAATTAAATCACTTGGCCATGGCTAACGTAAACACAGACATGCAACATATCATACGGGTGAAGATTATACCACTAAATATAAATAGGGCAGCAGTCATAAGGAATCAGTGGAGGTTTCCTATCTCGTCGTCAAAGATATTCAAAACGGCATGATAATCATAACTCTTTATGCAGCATCTTTCTCCCAAAAGGACTCAAAGCACTTTGGGATGAGGTAAGACATCTTGGGCGCGCTCAGCTGCAGCTATGTGTACATATTTATGCCAGTCCCTGTCTCATTGGACTTACAGTCTAAAAACACACACACAGGGTCCTTGTTAGTCAACAGCCATTTCATCTACTAGTATGTTTTTGGAGGAAATCTAAATACTCGGAAGAAACACACACAAACATGGGAACTATACACAAAATCCACACATACAGTTAGGTCCATATATTTTTTGACATTAATACAATTTTTGTTATATTAGGTGTTCACCAAAACGTTTATCAAGTTACAAAAGGATATTTATGGTAGACTTACCGTGGTTAAATCTCTTTCTGTGAGGTACACTGGATTTCACAGGGAATACATCGGGGGTGTAGAGTTGGATCTTGATCCGAGGCACCAACAGGCTAAAGCTTTGACTGTTCCCAGGATGAATTGCACCACCTCCTCTATAACCCCGCCTCCGGGCACTGGAGCTCAGTTTCGTTAACCAGTCCAATGCAGTAGCAGGTAAAAGAGACGGTAGATGTTAGTCACATAGAACCACATTCTCACACCAGAAGAAGGGACCAGTGGCTAATGCCATACAAACCCAAAGAAGCTAAGTGCGTCAGGGTGGGTGCCCTGTGGAATCCAGTGTACCTCGCAGAAAGAGATATAACCATGGTAAGTCTACCATAAATCTCCTTTTCTGCAGCAGGGTACACTGAGATTCCACAGGGAATACATCTGGGATGTCCTAAAGCAGTTCCTCATGGGAGGGGATGCACCGTAGCGGGCACAAGAACCCGGCGCCCAAAGGAAGCATCCTGGGAGGCGGAACTATTAAAGGCATAGAACCTAACGAATGTGTTCACTGAGGACCACGTAGCTGCCTTGCACAATTGTTCAGCAGACACGCCTCGGCGGGCTGCCCAAGAAGTTCCAAAAGACCGAGTAGAATGGGCTTTGATAGCAGCAGGAGCTGGGAGTCCAGCCTCCGCATAAGGCTTGTGCAATCACCATTCTAATCAATATGGCCAAGGTTTGCTTATTCGCAGGCCAGCCACATTTGTGAAAACCAAAAAGTACGAAAAGGGTATCTGACCTCATGATAGAGGCAGTCCTCTCCACGTAAATACGGAGAGCCCGTACCACAGCCAAAGACCGCTCTTTGGAGGACAAACCAGAAGAGATAAAAGCCAGACCCTGTAATAAATCCGTGCATTAGCCGGTTTGCGGGCCTTCAACAAAGTTTGGAGAACCGCCTCAGAGAATCCCTTGGCCCTCAGGAGTGAAGCTTCAAGAGCCACGCCGTAAAAGTCAGTCTGGCCAGGTCCGGATAGACACAAGGGCCCTGAATGAGGAGGTCTGGGCATTGAGGAAGTAGAAGAGGACGCTCTATCGATAGACCCTGCAGGTCTGAGAAACAATGCCGTCTGGGCCACGCTAGAGCGACTAGAAGTAGTATTCCTCTTTCTTGTTTGAACTTTCGTAGTACCCTGGGCAGGAGTGACACTGGCGGGAACACGTATGGCAGCCGAAAGTTCCATGGAATTGCCAGTGCGTCCACGAACGCTACTTGAGGATCACTTGTCCTTTATCCGAAGACCGGAAACCTTGTGATTGCGTCGAGACGCCATCAGGTCTACATCTGGTAGGCCCTATTTGTCCACTAGGAGTTGGAAGACTTCCGGATGAAGACTCCTCTCTCCGGCGTGAACGTCCTGATGACTGAGGAAATCCGCTTCCCAGTTGAGGACTCCGGGAATGAACACTGCCGATACTGCTGGCAGATGGCGTTCCGCCCAATGGAGGATTTTTGATACTTCCAGCATTGCCATGCGGCTTTGAGTGCCGCCTTGATGGCGTTGTCTGATTGTACTTGAACGGGCCTATTCTGTACTAGAGGCAGGGCCAGTGTCAACGCATTGAATACTGTCCGCAATTCCAGACTGTTTATCGGGAGGAGAGATTCCTCCCTGGTCCACCGACCCTGGAGAGAGTGTTGCTCCAACACCGCGACCCAACCCCGCAGACTGGCATCCATTGTCAGGAGGACCCAGTTGGAGATCCAGAAGGGACGGCCCCTGCTCAACTGTTGATCCTGTAGCCACCAGCTCAGTGACAGATGAACCTCCGGAGTCAAGCAGATCATTTGAGACCTGATCCGATGAGGCAGGCTATCTCACTTGGAAAGGATTAACCTCTGCAGAGGGCGGGAATGAAATTGAGCGTACTCTACCATGTCGAAAGCCGACACCGTGAGGCCTAGTACTTACATCGCCGAGTGTATCTACACTCTTGGGCGAGAGAGGAAATATCTGATCCTGACCTGAAGTTTCAGGTCTTTCTCTGGAGACAAAAACAATCTTTGGTTGTGTGTGTCCAGTAGGGCCCACAGTTGCCCCATGCTCCGAGCAGGGACCAGTGAGGACTTTTTCCAGTTGATGAGCCACCCGTGGGCTTGTAGGAATTGGATCGTCAGTTCCAGATGACTGAGGAGAACCTCTCGGGAGTTCACCAGGATAAGCAAGTCATCCAGATACGGCATGATCCTGATTCCCTGACGGCGGAGAAGGGCCGTCATTATGGCCATAAACTTGGTGAAGATCTGAGGGGCCGTGGTCAATCCAAAAGGCAAGGCCCGGAATTGATAATGTACTGTAGGTTGCCAATAGCAAACCGCAGATATTGCTGATGTGACATGGCAATAGGTATGTGCAGGTAAGCATCCTGTATGTCCAGGGATACCATATAGTCTTCGTGTTCCTTGGCCAGCACAATGGAGTGTAGAGTTTCCATACGGAAATTGGATACTCTCACAAACTTGTTCAATTATTTAAAGGTTGAATATAGGCCGGAAGGACCCATTTGGCTTCGGAACTAGAAACAGGGTTGAATAGTATCCCCTGCCTCTCTGAGACAGAGGTACTGGCACTACCACTCCTGTAACCATGAGGGATTGTACAACCAAGTGTTGAGCTTGCGCCTTTAATGGATCCGAAGGGATAACCTTCGTGGGGGGGGGGCTCTTGAAAGAGATTGTGTACCCGTGAGAGACAACTTCCAGCACCCAGGAGTCCGAAGTGGTCTTTAACCAGGCTTGGGCGAACTGCAGAAGTCAACCTCCCACCCTGGGGTCACTCAGGGGGGAGGCCTGCCCCATCATGCAGCAGGCTTGTCTTGTTTGGAAGCAGGCCAACGGGCGGCCCAGGATTGCTTAGATTTGGGCTTAGTGTTTTGGAAGCACGAGCCTGTCTCGGGTATGCCAGACCTTTTGCTTTCCCTGGAGGTCGAAAGGAACGAAAAGTGGTACTCTTAGCCTTCGGAGCAGAAGGATTAGTATTTGGGAGAAATGTGGTTTTGGCAGTCGCCAAGTCAGTCACAATCTTGTTCAGATCCTCCCCAAATAGGATGTCTCCCTTAAAAGGGAGCACCTCCAAGGTCTTTTTGGAGTTCAGGTCCACCTTCCAGGACCTCAACCACAGAATTCGGTGAGCCAGGACAGACGTAGTAAACGCCTTGACCGCCATTACACTTGCATCAGAGGCTGCCTCCTGAATATAGTGGGAGGCTCTGGTAATATAATACAGATATTGTCTGGCAGTGTCTGAAAAATCCTGAGGCAGCACATCCTCAATTGCCTGAAACTATGCTTCAATTCCTTTCGCAGCCCAGGAGGCTGCCATAGTGGGTCTATGTACAGCACCAGTAAGAGAGTAAATAGACTTCAGGCAACCCTCCACACGCTTATCCGTCTGTTCCTTCAGTGAAGTGACAGTGGTGACAGGCAGAGTAGATGACACTACAAGACGTGCAACATGAGAGTCTACAAGCGGTGGAGTTTCCCACTTCTTACTCAACTCCGCAGGGATAGGATAACGAGCTAGCATCTTTTTAGACAGGGAAAACTTTTTTCCTGGAGACGACCAGGATTCCGGACATATTTCAATTAAATGGTCAGAATGTGGTAAGACTACTTTAAGTAACCTTCTGACGTTTGAACTTATCAGGTTTCTTATACGTAGTAGTAGGCTCGATCTCATCATCTATTTGGAGAATTAGCTTAATAGCCTCCACTAGGTCAGGAACATCAACCTGGGTTGTAGATTCCTCATCAGAAGCAACTGTATCAGTGTCTGACGGATCAGTATATTCCCCATCCTCATCGGAAGAATTATCCAAAATATTAGTGGATTGTGAGGAAGAAATGGCCGGCTTAGATAACCCCATGGCCACAGAGGGGCGTGGGATAGACTTATGTCTAACCAAAGACTGATTTAATTGTTGTAACTGGGTAGACAGAGTGTCCGCCAAGGGCGGATTAACTACAGGGACAATATGTGGCTATAATGGCACAGGAGGTCCCACAGGGGGCGTAAAACGTGTTACAAGCTTATTCAGCATACTTGAGAACGCTGCCCAAGGTGGGTCCTGGTTGGCCACAGGTGCTGCGGGTTGACTCAGAGGTGTATGGTACCCAGCTCCTGAACCAGCAGCTAACACGTCCCCCTCAGGTAAATCCGTGGTGCCAGCACTGCAGGATGCAGGTGCGTCCGCGGATTTCCAGCAGCGTGTGGCAGACATTATGGGGAATGTAGCCTTAGAGCGTAACAGTACAATATAGCCAGACAAACATAATACCTGCAAATAACCCCCTGTGCTATGTGAATATATATATATATATATATATATATATAGCCTATGTAAAATTGATTTTAGTGAATCCGGCCTGTGCTACCTGCCCTGGGTGTATATAGTGGGGTCCCTGTGCAGTACAGTGTCCACGCCAGCGGCATGGTCCGTCTCCTGGGACCGCGGGTCCCACCTGTTGGACCCTCTTACCTCCTCCCTGATGTGCAGCCACGCGATCCTGGAGAGCGTCAGCGGTGGTGTGCCTGATGACCGGTGCGCCTCTGCTGCAAGTACTCGGGAACCCGGCAGCGGGAGGTGATGGAGTCGCAGCACAGAATGTCAGACTGACATAAACAGTGCTGCAGCCCTTGAAGTCTTCTTAAAAAGCTCTTTTCAGGGCTGCATAGTGCAGCCCCACCTGTTAGTGACCTGCTCTGCAGGCACAAACTTACAAACTGAGCTCCAGTGCCTGGAGGTGGAGTTATAGAGTAGGCGGTGCAGTGCATCCTAGGAACAGTTAAAGCTTTAGCCTGTTGGTGCCTTGGATCAAGATCCAACTCTACACCCCCAATGTATTCCCTGTGGAATCCCAGTGTACCCTGCTGCAGAAATTTTTTTTATCAAGTTTTAAAACTGTATATAGAAATATAGTTATATAATGAATATGGTTTTAAAGTGCAGCATATCAACTTTAATTTGAGGGTATTGACCAAAGCAATTGGCATGGCAAAGAGTAACAAAGCAGTATTCAAAGGAGCAATTTGTGATATGCATCGGTTCCAGTATTCAGACATTCATTGACTGCAAAGGATTGGCAGTATGATTTACGGGAGGACGGTATGCCGGCATCCCGATATTTGAAACCCGGACAGGGGGGAGGTAAGTATGTTCTCCCCTGTCCCCTATCCCCCCTT